>NC_061522.1:18692500-18837500 GCF_022379125.1 Scophthalmus maximus
TTACTTTTCACCATTGCTCTGCCTCCTTCATAGTATTTTCTGCTACTGAGCAACCAGCTGCAGAGTAGAACAATCGGCTCCGAGACATACATAAACCGAATACATAAGTATGAATGAAGATTATTTCCTTTTCGAAGCTCAGCACAGAAACAGGCAACCAGTCTATCAGTATCTCATCTAATCTCAGGCAAGTGTTTCCCCTTAACTCTAACTCCCTCTAGTCCGTAGCTTTCTAAATAACCTGCTGCTGTCAGCGCAGTTTGGCTCATCGGACAAGCCCCTAGAAATAAACCTCAGGTGATTAAAATTATTTCTCTCCGATCTTTTCATCTTGTTTTTCACCCCAGCATCAGTCTGTTAATGCACAGAAATTAGCTTTCCCTTTGGGTGTATACCGAGCAGATAGAGTCCCACTCTTTGCACAGCAAGTTCTCTCTGTATTGTTCGAGTGACACAGGTCACTGACAGTTTGTGTCATTTGCAGAATTGTGTTCCGTTAAATGATTGCCTGGTCCTGATCTAGTCATGTTTTGCGCTTTCCCAGAGCCGACTTCTTTTTCACATCTGCATACAGATGAGAAAGAGAGAGATGATGTGTGACAAGACGTGGGCCTCATTGAAACCCACGTCAAGACTGGTTGAGGGGTACGCTCTGCATCTGAGTCGCCAGACCTGTCTGGAAATCAAAACATAATTAATAAATGTAATTAACAGGTGCCTTAGGTTCCCATAAAAGCAGAGGTATAATCAGAAATATATCAAAACAAATTAAAAGCAATCCCCTGGACTGCTATTACCTTTGATAAGAAGGTAATGTTTCTCTCAGACTACCCCAGAAACCTTGAGCTTGACATTTAATTCTTAACTTTGGAAACAAAGTTTTGACAAAACAATCTAAAACTCTCAGCCACATTTGCATACTTCATCAGCAGAATAGGGGACTGCGTAATGTGCTGGAAAGCTCGGTAACAAGCCGGGGAGTGGGTCTCGAGTCGGGATTGTTTCTTTAAGTCAAAAAGCTGCGAATAAAAACTATGCAATTTGAAGGAAAGTTAGGCCATGGCATGGGAAACAGGTTTTGAAGTAGATTTCCATCCCTGTGCTGATGATTTTGGGTTTTGAACACCCTTTGCAGCAGAAATCGTGTTTGCAGTGTAAGTTAAGTGCATTTGCCTGACAGTGTGGCTAATTAGCATGACGTAAAGCACGATTTTGGACAAATGGTATTTAGACCTGATGATGTCACTAGAAGAGGAAGCGAATGGCATGTGGAGACACGAAACATGAAGTTTCATGGTAATCCATGAAGTATTTTTACTCAAAGTCTCACAGTGGGGGCTAGAAACTAGTCATATTTTATGTTAATAGCTTAAACAATTGGGAAAAAAAGTTATGTGGAATTATTTGAGGGAAAGTCAGGGCAAGTTTTTTTTTCTCCGTATTATTTACGTTTCACAATAATGTGCTTTTGGAGTCTAGTCCTGCCGCAATTTCTGGTTGCATTGTGAAAATGAAACCAAAGGCTCCCACCGTTTTGATATATTTGCACATCATTAGCATATTGTTCTCACACAGGTACACGCAGAAATGAAACACAAACGCACACATTCAGGGGCACGCACCCCAACTTTAAAATAAAAACCGTATCTGATATAGGAACGATACGGCGAGAGAACGGATGTCACAGAAAAGCAGAGCTTGTCATTTTCTCGTCCTGCCGTGACCCCACCCGGTGTGACCCCGCTGACCTCTGCGTCAGGGTTCACCCTCGGGTCATGCAGTGTCACCGCCGTGTCACACAGATGTCTGGAATCTCAGCTATGTCGCCTGACACACTCACCGCAGACCCTCACATCATGCATTCACATTGTCATTCCCACAGCCCATTCATGCAGAGGAAAGAAAGGGGACGGGGGGCCTTTCTCATCAGAGGTCTCTTCCCCCTCTTCTCTCTTTCTCTCTCTCTATCTCTGTTGTTCTTCGCTTCTACTCCTCCTCTCTACATTTCTTTTGGTTTTCATCTTGCTATGTCACCCTCCACCCGCACTTGTAATCGCTCTTGCATAGCCCTCTTTTTTTCCTCTGCTATTCTTAACTGCCAGTATTTTTAGGGCCTCAGTTAAAAGTTTGTGAAGGGCTCTTCATCCGTGATGCACACACACACACACACACAAGCACACGCCTCCTTCACACCCCTATAGATCAGATGTAGGATACCACTGTGCTGTCTGACCGCGTGGACCCAACTCACAGAAAGGGACCCTCTGTTGCGGTGCCATTCAGCAGAGGCCTGTGATGTCACGGGGAACTCGCCTTCATCTCCCACTCTGCATAGAGACGCAGCTCCTCCCCCGCGCTCCCTTCTTCTCATCGCCGTGGTGAATGGAATTGCATGGCTGTGCAGTTCAATCACTGTCAAGTGTAAAGAAAAGGGGTCTCTTGTGCAAAATTTCATGATTCACAATTGATTAAATAGGGGTGTCATTTCATGGCTGAACAGGGAGGTGTGCTCGGAGGGGAGGGGAAGGGGGGGAGCGAGACTTTTTTCATGCGCTTGTGAGATATGGCTCAGAAAATCGCTTGATGGGCCCCATTCAGAGCTGGAGATGTAAAGTTCTGGGGTTTATTCACAGAGGAAAATAAGAGGCGCGGTATGAGAGAGAGAGAGAGGAAGGGGGTAAAGGGACACAGTAGGAGATCTGCCAGTATCTTCTCGCCGGCTCGCTAACGGGCTTTCATGCCCCAGAGAGATAAAGACCTAACATACTGTAGGTATGATTTAGATTCCTGTTGTCATCCGGAAACTCCCAGGGTTCACCCAGCAGGGGAGTGAGAGCGGGACAGAGGACAGGCGGTGGGTTTGTTTGAGCGGGCATATATCATTTCATTGTGCTCCAAAAGGACACTTGACTACAATAGTAATGAGGTTAGAGAGATACATTTCAGCGCTGTGTCGGGTTGCACAACCTCAGATTGTGACGGAGGAGGTTCCTTGATCGCAGCACATTTCCTCTGAAGTCAGGAATGAAATGTGTCTGGCCTTGCTAAGAAGTAATATTGCAAAACAATACAGTGATATTTAGACCAAAGCCAGACACAGAGTTAACCCAGTTTAAACTGCTCATGTTCCAATGCAGTGTTCTGTGAAGGAATCTGTTTGTTTTTAACTTAGCCTGAATCTATCCTGGGATAAAGCTATGAATTTTAAACAACATTTTTATAATCATTTGAAAGATTTAAAGATTGAAGTTTCGTGCCCAATATAATATGACAAAATGACGTTTTGGGATGGTGAGATCAGTTCATATGTTCTTGTAAAATAGTACTAGAATACAGTGTACTGAGGTGAATTTGAATGTTGGCTGGGCAAGGACGCGTTGTTACACGTCAGAAGTGGATTACGAACTTCTCAAGTATGGAATTTTACAAGATATTTATTTATCTATGGCTCATAAAGCGAGAGGCTTTTTAAATGAAATTGCATTTGGAGAATTACTGTCATCTGTTGCTGTGAAAGGACTGATACCACCACAGGTCTGCGGCTCTGCCTGAAATCACTGCCTTGCTCACTCATTCAAAACTGTAACAGACACTCGGTAACGAGCACCATATTGACGTCTCGGACACAACCATTATCGTTTTGCGTCATCACAACCATGCAATGGTGATCACTCTCATCTGTACCCTGTCTTTTACCATGTCCTTTTCTGTTGTCACCAGCAACTCTAGGACACAGCACTAAAACACACAGACAGACGCATCAGACACACTTTTGGCCATGTGAGGCAAACATATAATTATTATAATTGAAATAGCAATCACATGCTTATTTTATATGTAATGGATAAGCAAGTATGAAAATGACGTTTCTTGTTTGTACAAGTCAGACACGTAATAAAGAAAGGAGTCTTGGTAGGCATGGGTATGTACATTGCCTTATTTGGCGTATTTTTTTTTAATAAAGTATCCACTGAGGCTCACATTCTCAGACTCAATACTCTGGCTTCTGTTGCCTGCACAGCAGAGAAATCATATATTACTCCACACATATATAAACTTACACAGACAGACAGACCCACACACGCACACACACATGGGCAAAAAACATACACAGCCCCCAGGATTAATGTGACTTGCACTAAACCAGTGACGAGCGTGTGTGAGTCTGCAGCTTTGTGTTTGTACTGCATGTTGTGTGTGTGTGTGTTAGAAACAGTACAAGCCAAGGGAGCACGTTAGTATGGAGAGACAGGTGTGTGTGTGTGTGTGTGTGTGTGTGTGTGTGTGTGTGTGTGTGTGTGTGTGTGTGTGTGTGTGTGTGTGTGTGTGTGTGTGTGTGTGTGTGTGTGTGTGTGTGTGTGTGTGTGTGTGTGTGTGTGTGTGTGTGTAATCCATTTGAGTAAGCTGCTCGGATGCCGAGTAAAGATTTTTGAGGGGAGAACCAAACCTCGTGAGACTCAGGCAGGCCGGCTTCACTTTTGGTACATGCTTTAAGGATTTCAGCTCTGACATTGTTCCCAGTGTGAGCTTCCTTGTTGTTGGTACACACTCAGAATAAGTCTTCGAGGTTATCTGAGGTCTAACCCTTTTTTCTCTTAAATCCAATTTCGGGTGGAATGTTTCAGAAGAGAATCATCTTGATTGCTACACCATCCATCCATCCATCCATCATCTACCGCTTTCATCCACTTAAGGGTCGCGGGGGTGCTGGAGCCAATCCCGGCTCACATTGGGCGAGAGGCTGGGTTCACCCTGGACAGGTCGCCAGCCTTTCGCAGGGCCACATACAGAGACAAACAACCATTCACTCTCACATTCACACCTACGGTCAATTTAGAGTCTCCAATGAACCTAACTCCATTCTGCATGTCTTTGGACTGTGGGAGGAAGCCAGAGAACCCAGAGAGATACACGGGAAAACATGCAAACTCCACACAGGAAGGCCCTGGTTGGTTTTGAACCAGGATTCGAACCCAGAACCTTCTTGCTGTGAGACGAAAGTGCTAACCACTACACCACCGTGCAGCCCTGATTGCAACACATTTATTGTATTTTGTCATTTTTTCCACTGTGGCATTCTAACAGCTAGATAAAATTTTGCACATTAGGTGACTCATTTACATTTCAAGCATTCATGTGATGCTTTCATCCAGAGGGATGTATACTGTCGTAAGTGCAATAGATAGATTCGCTTGAATTTCTGGATTCCAGATGCTCAAAACAGCCAAGAGAAAAAGGAATTTAATGATCAATACTAAGTGTTGATGATGCCACATGAAGTATTAGTGGCCAGTACGTGTGCTTCCGCTGCAGGAGGAAGCTAATCAAACATATAAGTGGCTGTATCGAACGTGTAGTGAGGTGGTCACTGAACCAATACTGAGCACAGTGGAGGCCATAAACTGCTGGGAAGTATTTGTCAAACTAATCATTAGCCTCTTTTTATTATCTTTGAACAAACTCTTTTTTGTGTTTCATTTCTATTTCCACACTGCCTTATCCTTACGCAACACATGCTCAAACACTTATAATGGTATGATCCTGAAATCCAGCCGCAGCAAACACATCGTGTTTACGGGAATGGTTTGTCATTTTGGGGAACTGCTCGATTGATACCATTTGATTAGTTTAGCTTAGCATAAGCTTTGTGACTGTGAAGGGTCATAATCCTCCTTTATGAGAAAAGGGCGTACGCGTGCTACAGCAAGCTGCACAGCTCCACTTTGTGCTAAATGTGGCTCAACTACAAATATGTATATGGATAATCCTGGGTTATGCTCACATATCACCAGGCCATCAGAGAACTTCAGGGAGTGGGCTGAGCATTATGAGTATACGAGCGGACCTCCGCAAAACTATTGCGGGAGATCTCAAGTATTGCATTGGAATGGAAATATATTGTGAGGGAAGCAAGAAGTATTCTTTAATTCCACTCTGGCCTTGAGGAAACTCCTCAGAGAACCACAGTGTATTCATATGTATCTTTGTGGTTTTCATGCAGAGCTTCGCTGCATTTAAAATAAAAAAAGTTTTGAGGAAGAGAAACTGCTATCTTCCTTGTGTCTGGGCTTTTTTGTGTTTTTGCCCAGTTCAAATGTAGTAAGTGAAACCATATCATTACAATAACACAAGAGTATCCATCAGAAAGAAGTTGGACTCAGTGGCAGTCGGTGAGACCACCTCCACCTCCTGGTCTCGGTGAAGTCCTCGTATCTGGAAGATGTAAATCATTATAGCATATTTCAATCATTTTGTCTTTTTAAGAAGATTCCTAGAGGATAGGCACTTTTTTTGCTTTCTTTTCAGACAATACATCCTTTTTTCAAACCAAATCGTTAATCATGTGCGATCCCCATTTGCACATACACACACACGCGCACACAAAGACAAACCACAAGAGACTTCTGTGCATACCAAACCCATGCTGTTCATTCGGAGTTGCGGCCAATCGTGCATTTTAAGGCGCACACACACATACACATAAACATGCACACAATTGCACTGCATGTGACTGGCATTCCTGCGGAGAAAGAAGGGGATTGAAGGGATTGACTGAAGGGAGAAAAAGAAAGAGAAAGGTAGCAGGGACAAAGGAAATTACTAGAAGACAAAATAAAAATAAAAGCCCCAGGAACGCAGCATTATATCTCTTATGAAATCCACTTGACTGAAGCATCAAAAATCTCCCCATGACTCATCCGTGTCTCTCTTTACCCTGTTTCCAGCGTGATTTCTCTCATTGTCAGATTAGACAGTTGGACCCTTTGAAACTGTGGGCTTTGTCTTCCTTTCCACGCTTTGTAAATCTTTCTGGATGAGAGGGGTTGATACCTTAACCGTGAATCTAAGGAACGCCGAAAAGAGCAGCTGTTCTCGGGCCCAAACTCTACCGCTGCTAAACTACGATAAGTAAGACTTTCCAAGACGTCGCTAAGCATTTAGGTCGACCCCGCTCCGCCCCGGCTCATCCTCTCCCCTGCGTGTCCTGAGGTGCTCGAGCAGCTGTGAACTGGAGTCTGTCAGCGTATCAGTCTCCCGCGTCAAGATGCCAGATGCCACGTCTTGCTCAGGGTATCGCGGGGATTCAATCCAGGTAATTAATCTGAGCTCGTTAGCCACATGGTCCGGCAGGTCGTCGCAGAATCTGCCCAGCATGCTGCCGGAGTGCCCCCGACACTCACCTACTCATGCACAGTCACCGGTTCTAGATAAACCTGACTGTGTGTTTGTTGTCTGCATGCTGTTCCTTCGCCACCACGAAAAACCACCATGCAAACACCTGAAGACGACTGAACACAACGCGGCAACCTGCAGCCACCACTGCAGCCTGTTGTGCTCTCTTTACATCATTAATTTAACAAAAATGATTTTGTTACAACTCGTACAGAAATGCAATAGAAACCGTCTTCTGCCACTGCACCAACGGCCGGCGACAACAATGCAGACCCATGAGCCCACCCAGGCCACAGGTCTGTTTGTCCCCTTATCCTCTGGGAAAAAGGCCTTTCAATCGTTGCTATTGTCTATTGTTGTTTTAATTATATTTTCAATTTTTAACTCAAATTGTATATTGAATTGTAGTTGTAACAATCTGGTCTGCGTGAGTCATCAACACAATTCCGTTGTAAACCTACAATGCCTGGTGTGTCTTCTGTATTATGTCTCACGTAAAAGAAAATCACAAAATTACTATTCCATTTAAAATCTGTATATTCCTTAAATATGACACTATTTTATTGTCTTCCAACAGCACGTGTCACTTCTTTGGTCCAAATGTGATCGAGTGACCACGTCCGTAGTAAAAGTTCGGCTTGTTTTAATTCGCTTACGCTGGATAACCCTGGATTTAAAAAATTGAGGTCTGAACCGATCCATGGATTCGGAGAATGGTTACCCAGAGTTAACAGGGTTCGCACCGCTGACAAACGCAGTAGCTTATCTCAGCTCAGCCCCCATAGGAATGATGACTTTTTAAAGGCAAGGGTGCTGCCGGGTTGGTGGTGGTGGAGGGGGGGGGACACTGATATGTGCTGCTACCTTGCTTTCCCGTGCTCTGCAACTGTAAATGATGGCATTAAGGAGGAGGGGAGGGGGCGGGAAGTAGATGAACTGCTTTCCTTCCCCTAGAACGAGGGATGATACGTGGGCCAGGGAGGAGGAGGTGGTGGAGGTGGAGCGAGGCGAAGCTGGACGTGCTGAGAGAGAGAGATATGTGGCCTTTTTTCTCTGGTGCACAGGAGATTGGGGTTTGGGGGCGGGGGGTGGAGAGAAAAAGGACAGGTGAAATATTTCCCCCTGTGGCAGAGGAAATGAGGGAAAGTGGAAAGGGCCAGCTCTGTACTGAGGAATGGACTAAACCATTCCCAAGTGTGGGGGGGGGGGGGTTGCTGAAACTCACAGGCCCACAGGCCTCTCTCTTTCTCTCTCGAAATGTACCTACCAGTGATGGATGATATTAGCACATACTTCCTCTGTTTTTTCCTCACTTCACAGCAGAGCTCTGTGTGTGTGTGTGTGTGTGTGTGTGTGTGTGTGTGTGTGTGTGTGTGTGTGTGTGTGTGTGTGTGTGTGTGTGTGTGTGTGTGTGTGTGTGTGTGTGTGTGTGTGTGTGTGTGTGTGTGTGTGTGTGTGTGTGTGTGTGTGTGTGTGTGTGTGTGTGTGTGTGTGTGTGTGTGTGTGTGTGTGCAGCCAGCATAACACATGCTAGGCAATCCGGAATCCGGGTTTGGCCTCCTCGGCACTCCCCTGCAAAAATCAATACCCACCCCCAGCCCCCCGTCTGCTGCCCGACGCAGGTCCTATCTCCAATGGCTTACCTCAACTCTTAATTCCGTGCCCCGCCTCTTCCTGCTAAAGGCCCGCTACCTGAGATTAAAGAGCACCGCCGCTACTGGAGTACTTTGTTCACAGGAGGAAGGGGAGCAGAAGGGAGAAGGGGGCACAGCGTGAAGATTGTTTATCCAAAGAAATCTCCTCACTGCCGGCTTACAAATACATACTCATTTCCACTCCGGGGCCACATGGGGCCGACCCCCCTCTTACTCTTACCATGTCAATTCATCTGCGACAAATCAACATCTCTTTGATGTGATTTGTATTTTTTTTATCCCCCCTAAAGAAAACAATTATAGCGAGCGGGGCGGCATTTTAAAGAAGTAGCTCTTAGTACAGTAATGTCACTGTAAAGTGATTAGTCGATGAATGAGTCGGTTAGACTTTGTCACGTTTCGGACAGAGTCGAGCTACGTGAAGCTGTTTCACCCTGTTTCCAGTCTTTACGCTAAGATAAACCTCTCCCCGCTCCAGTTGCATAATTATCTTACAGACATCATCTCACTGTCGTCACAAAAGTGAGGAGGCAACATTGCCTTTAATGTCAAAGTAATTTATGTTTAGTTTAGTATAAACAAAAAAGCCAAAAAGAAAGGATATTCACAATTAAGGAGCCAATTAATATTTGGTATGTTAACTTGAATAAGACCTAAATAATTCAATCAACCAATTGTGGTAGTTTTTTTTTCCTTTTTTCAGGTAGTTGTCTCTTGTCCCTTATCACTAATGTCTCTCACATTGGGACTCAAAGTGGGAGTTTCCTCAGGGCAAACACAAATGCTGCCTCTATCTTACATGCTGTCTATCTCTCTCCCTTAAACACACACACACACACACACACACACTCAAGTGAAAATCCACAAGACGCGTTCACTGTACACACATAATCGTGAATGCACACAGACTCATTTTACCTCTGCAAACATCCAGTGACTTGGCACTGCGTGGATTAGCCTGCTAAAGCATTCCCTTTGAAACTCGGCGAGCAGAGATTTCTTTTTAGGTGATCACTGCCCTAAGCAGCTGTTACACGCAGGATTAGCAGGTTCTGCCATTCAGACAACGCGGCCTGTTTAAACTGGCACAGTGAAGAAAGTGGAGGAAGACAAGGAGGGGAGGGGAACGGGGGAGAGGTTATGACGGCCAGGAGCAGAGGAGAAGTCGGGGGAAAGAGGCTGAGGAGGGAGAGAGGGAGGTGCGAGGGACGTGAAATGGGAAGCGGATGATGAGAGAAGAGGAGCGCGATGTGGAGCAGAAAGGGATGAGAGGTGAAGGGAGCAGAGCGGAGGGGTGGAATGGGGATGTGTGAAGAGAAGTGTGAAGAAAAGTAGAGGCAAGGAGTCAAGAAAAGTCAGAGATGCATGCGGAGAGGAGAGGGCTTAAAGGTATCCAGTCTTTTGGAAATCACGTCTCTGCCAAGGAAGCTAAAAAATGAGAATATTGTTCTCACTGTTTTTCATACGTTTTTGTTTTTTTGTTCCTCCTCCTCTACAATATCACCTCCCTCCAGTCTCAGTGTGTAAATGTGTGTCATCCTGTCACCTTTGTAATTGTGCTGGTACAAGGTGTTTGCAGAGAGAGAGAAGGCGGGGGGTGGGGGGGCAATGGGCTGATAACAGGCCTGGCTTTAGGAGTGGGAAAACATTTTCATGCAGAGCACCTGGCTCACAGTTGCATCTCACCAGCCTCCCCTGTGTCCCCCACCTCTCCTGCTTTAAGTCGGTCTCACACACGTCATATTGCATTTACCACCCCCTTACCCCCTTCTCTCTCTCTCTCTTCTTTTCCTTGTAAATGGACAAACGCATCAGGGATCCCTGTTGTTATGAGCTGTATCTTTCTTTCGGCTGCTGTTTGTGTCTGGCAAGGTGAGGCAGCCAGGCGGCTTCCTCCGTTCTTCCCGTTTGATGCATCGTGGCACATTTGGCTGGAACAAGCCGGTGCTTCCTGGGAGCAGAACTCATGCCTCGTGTCAGCACTCCTTCGCCTCGCAACCCCCCCCCCCCCCCCCCACACACACACCACTTTTCTGCTGTCCCCTGTTCTGCTCCTTCGCTTTTAGCCTATTCTGCTGGAAAGATAGGAAAATTGTACATTCAGACGTTCAGACGCACACACTCTATGTCATATATGCAGACACACAGCGCTGACAAGTGCGGCCTTTTCTAAGTCCCACGTCCCCACCACTACGATTTCTTCACATTCTCATGTGACTCCAGGGGAAAGAGGACTGCTCTCACACACACACTCACAGTCAAATGTTGTCCCTTTATCCCTTCTTGGTAATCTGTTTACGGAGTGCTGGGCCCATTTGAGGGGGGAATTTAATTGAAACCGGGGCTAATCTGATGATGGCACGGGGCGGCAGAGCCCTCAACCCTGAATCATCTCCTGTTCAGTTGCACCTTGTTGTCCTCTCACTCGGTCGCTTGCTGCTTAATTTCATGCCTTGCGGTTCAACGGGGCTCCAACCACTCATACGTGAACCATTGATTGTTAATCTATCATTTGATATGCACCACAGTCACTCAATTCTGATCTTTTTTTCCTTGTTTGTGCCCCCCCCCCCCTCCTCCCCTTTTCTCTCTCCCCTTATGTCTTCCTTCTGTCCCTGTTCCTCTCCGTCCAGGATGGATACTACTCCCACCGGCCAAAGGAGAAAAGTCGAGTCGACAGCAACAACGAGAACTCTGTGCCCAGAGACTTTGAGAACATAGACAATAGTAACTTTGGCGCGCGCTCGCAGCCACACCGGCAGTCTGTAGGCGCCACGAGCAGCAAGCAGCAGCGGGAGCATCTGCAGGAGAAAGCCCACACGCAGCAGCAGGCCTGGCGGGACAACTCCCCCAATCTGGGCCGCAGCTCAAATGAAGTGCTGCCCGTAGGCCACCAGCCACTGGCGGTCGGCAACAATTCCTCCCACCCGGGTGGTCAGGGAATCGCGGGAGTTCCGCGGCAGCAGTACCGCGCCTCACAGGCCCAGCAGGCCCCATCCCAGCACAGACATCAACACCCCCACAGGAGGCAGGCGACTGCGGCGCCGCTGGAGGTGACCTACGACCAGCCGCCCGAGTGCGAGATCAGCGGGAAGGAGGCCATCTCAGCTCTCTCCAGAGCCAAGAGCAAGGAGTGTCGGCAGCAGATCGCCGAGGTGTACTGCAGACACAAGGAAGGGCAGTTAATGCCTGAGAAGGTCACTCGCTACTGCCACCTTGAGGGTGAGTCCATAGGCGTAATTAAACGGATTGATTATCTGATTTTTGTTCATTCAAATTGTTATTCCAGTTGCAGGAGAGCGGTCACTTTGTATTCTGCACAAAAATTCTCCCACTGCATGGGGTCGATATCTATCAAGCTTAACTACGTGGGCACGTCTGATTTAAGAGTATTGATTTCATTTGAGTTGTTTAATCAGACACTGTACAATGTCTGATGCCACATAGATACCTGAAAAACAGGGTGTCAGATCTTCCCAAGATCTTCTTACTACTTATTGAAAGTGTAACACCCGTCAGGTCTGCGTGGGTTTGGTTCGTCAGATTTGATGGCATCAAATTTTTTATTTAAATAAAGCTTTACTCCGATTGGTTCATGGTAGCATGGGACATCACGTTTTCCATCGGAGTCCTTCCCTTTTCAAACCTTGATTTGAAACAACTAAAAGTGTTATACCTCAATTTTAAGACAAACAAAATGTTGTGATTCAGTTGGGTGGATGAAGAGGGACAATAACTGGGTTAGAGTTTGTGACACAACAAGGCCTGTGTGTACACACTCTGAGTAATGTAAGATGAATAAAGCTTCAAATTTGACTTTGTCTATGTGAAATAAAAGAGTGAAAGTAGATGAGGAAGAGGAGCCATTGGCTGCAGTGCCCTTTAAACATTTGTTTCCTTCAAGTCAATTTTTAAAAAAGCACAAGTTTTATTTTTTACAGCAACAAAAAAAGGAAACATAACATCAAAAAGAGTCTATTCTGACCAGCCAGGTTTCAGTACAGGGTAAAATAGGTCCTGCTCTTGTAATTGCAGTTCTCGTCAAAGGCAAGAAATGTCTTTTTTTGCTGATGTGTAATTGGCGAAGTAAATTGTTAGGGAAAATGTGGACGCCGCTTGTATTCTCTCCAAATTGCTTTCCAATTTTCATTTGTTTTCTCAAGCTGGCCACAGAACACAGGTTCTCCTTCTTTTTTTCTCAAGCAGACGCACACACGTGCGCACAGAGGTTGTTTTTTTTCTAAGAATTTATAGACATCTGCAGTCGGGTTGTGGATGCTGTAAACAAAATCTGTTGCGTCTGCAGCAATCGCTGAGCAGCACGCATCAGCGGCCGTGTTTGAGTGAACCGCACGCACACGCATACACGTTTCCACGCGCGGGAGTGGACTGAATGCACTATGGACAGCAGGGGAGGAGGAGAAAACTATCATACACCCTGTCTGTTGTAGTCAGATACCTCGCTGGCCCTCGCTCGTGTTATTAGAACTGGAGGAGGCACGGTGACTTAGCAACTTTTGCACATTCCCCCTTTCTCAGGTGCGGGGCTGCGGTTTGTCTGGACCTCAGCTCCTGTCGTCTCACACACAGCGACTCGCCAACCCCACTCAAACTGACAGGTTGATCAAATGAGACAAAGAAATTGAAAAGGGGCTTCCCCCCCTGGTGGCTGGGCTGTAAAAACACGACAGTGAAATTAAATCACTTTTCCTCTCTTGTTCTCCGCCCGCTGCCTGCCAATGTTTTATCTCTCCCGATCTGCCTCTCCTCCCTCCTCGGTTCCCTCAGCCCAATTCAAGCCCTAACCTTGTTAGCAGAGAATTGTCCAATTTGATTTGATCAGTATTCTGTCCTTGAGGCCCTGCTTAGATGAGCAATTGTGTTAGCTCTGGTAGCGTCGAGCAATACCGGAGGAACACGTGCGGCGTCTTTGCCTCCTGTATGATAGCTTTGCTCATCATGATATCCAGCAGGGGTGTTAACTGGCAGACGGTGACCTCGATCCCATGTAGTGTTCACCTGATGGCCCATTAGAGGGTGGATGCACAACCCAAGCCCGACGGGTCGGCTGGGTTTGGACGAAAATGCACAAATGATGTTCGAGTTGGTCGTGTCGCTCGAACAATACGCGACTTGACAGTTGGATTAATATGATGGTGTACTTGATGTGGTGCTCAAGTATCGAGTTAAACCTTACTTTAAATGATGGACTGCATTATTGGTAAATAGTCATAATTTGAATGTGTAGACAATCTTGCAAAACAATGCCTGTTGAGTGACATTTGCAAGGTGCCCACACATCAATCACAGGAGTCCTGTGACCACGGTAACGACAACAACGACAACAACAACAACAGGTTCAAGTCAGGTTCAGACATTAAAAAAACAAAATGCCTGTGGCCTGAGCTGCACTTTAATGGCATTGCACTGAAAAATATTTGATTATGAATCTACTTAAAGCTTCTATAATCAGTATTGAGGTCGTGTATAGTGTCAAATCCACAGAGAACTATCGCCTGTCTCCTCCTGTAGTCTCTTTTAGGTCATTGTTTTTCGTTCCAGGCTTGTGACCTCACTGATTTGAGTCACGCCTTTCTAAAATAGTTTTTCCGGCGGAAGCATTGTGCTGTTTTCCACAGCTTAGATATGCTCCCTGCCGCCTGCCGCTTGGGAGAGTGAATCCTCCCTCGTATCAAACTCCTTGATGTTATGTCTGTTGTTCCATCACGGGCCAGAAAGAAAAACTGCAAATCATTTTGGCTGTCCTTTTTTTTCACCATCTTGTGTCATATCAGTAATCCGCCCTCTGACAGTTTGGAACAATTTGACTTTGCCTGGTTCTTGCAGCTCTGCAGCAGAGACAAGGCTCCTTCTAAATGAGGATTCAGCTTCTTAGCCATTAACTGCTCAAGCTTCGTTGTGAGCAGCTCACATTGTCTCTGTCAGAATGTGGTCTCGTGAGATCTACTTTTTTGGGCACACAAACTCCACTGAGGAGCATTCACTTTGTCCAAGAGCATTTGTCCTCAGCTCATCCAGTGTAGCTGCATGTTTCCAGCTGTAATGATGCCGAGATTGGACTTTTTCATCACTCGAACCGTGTACCTGCAAACTAGACACGACTGGCCTCTCTTTCGTTTGAACAAAATAATAATCGTTTGTCCATTTCTCTTGAAAAGCACAACATTCTGCCGCTACTTATCTTTTTCTTGACAATCGCATGACGCTTGTCAGCGATGACACGTATGGCTGCTGTGTATGTGTGGTGTTCACCCTGAGTGTGACCTGACAGGCATACAGAGAGACAGGGACCGACCTGATGGACCAGTTATTCTATGTCATAATTGATGGCATGAGAATGTTTTGGTATTTCTTAGTCCGGTCGCTCCCCACCCCTGATTTACAGTATATTATTTGCCAACCTGCCGTTGTGGATGGTTTCAAGGAGCAAACACCGATCCTCAGGATATTCTCAAACGCAATTTGTCACAAGCCCTTTGGGATGTAGCTCGGCCCTCGTTCCAACCTCTCATGTGAGCAGTTAAGACGGGAGGGTGGGCAAGAGAGTGGAGTGATAGCAGATGAGGGAGAGGCAGTTTAAAAGATTGATGACGAAAGGGAAGCATGATGAAGAGTGATGAGTTCAAAGGGAGGTCCTCTGGGGTTTTTTTCTCTTTTGGAATAGGTCAAAAAATACTGACGCTCCTCTAGAGATAAAAACACATGCTCGACAGTAAAATCTGACAGTTAAATTTAAGTTCACACTAGCTCTCTCTCTCTCACACACACACACACACACACACACACACAGAGCAGTGCTCATTAGTTCAGCTAGCCAGCATAGCACACACTCTCAAAGTGCATTGTGAAGCGACTGGCCAATTATCTGTGTGCAAAGCAAACCAGTGAACCTTCTTAGCTGGTCACCAATTACCGTTCAATCTGATATGGCCCACAGCAGTCCCCCACCCCCCGAGCTGTCACACACACACACACGCACACATATGCGGGAGAGAGAAAGATAGAAAGAGCATGCAAGAAATAAGTATGAGTGACTGACAAGAGCCGGGGCCAATTGGAGCCAAGGGAGCGTGTCGTCCACCTCACCCTGGTGGTCAAACCCCTTAAACAAAGCCGTGTTGGACACCTGGCCTTAAATTCCAACCAATGTGGTGTGTTGAAGGGGAGGGGGCCGTCTTATCCCCTCCCTGTCAACTAAAGGGAAGACAGGTCGGACACCTGCACTTAAATTTTGAGTAATTACAGGACCCCAGGGTCGGACACTTGGAGGGTCTTTTTTTATATTTTTCTTTCCTTTTTTGTGTGGAAATGTCATCTCAGAGGAATAACCCCCCCCCCCCCCCCCCCCCATCAGTATTCCCTTTCAGTTTCCTTTTGCTCTTCTTTATCACAGACAGGCTCTTGGGAACCAAAGTCCCAAATTATAGTCATTAATCTCCTGAAGGCGCATTCTGTGAACAAACATGTCTCATAAGTTGCATGTGCACGTTTGCCGTAATAACTGCAGATTCACAAAACAAACAATATGTCTGAGATTAATAAAGTTCAGGGGACTCGACGGTGCAGCACTGCTCCGAGGAAGGTTTTTTTTTTTTTTTTTAATTTAATGAGTTTGATGTGCAAGTGTTTGTTTTTGAGGTACAAAAACCACAGTCAACCGACGGAGCTATATGAGGTTACCAGTGGCTCTCCAGGGGTTTTGTTGGAATTGTTTAGTTTGAGAGTGGCTTGGCAGGCCTCCACCGGGGCAGCGCTTGCCTGCGTGCTTATTGCTGTCATTTGTGTGACAACAATAAGCATGTTCTGGCGTCCTCTGGGAGTCGTGCCTGAGAGGAATGATAGCCCACTGTCAAACTGTGCTCCACCCTGGGAGCCCCCAGAGGAAACCTTTACAAGATGCCTGTCTGGAAGAGGATAGCAGTTACAGTGTAGTGTGTAGTGTTTGGTTGAAATTGTCATAGTTCCAATTCAATCATGTAAGAAAATGGATGAGTGAGCCATGGTTTTTGCGGTGCGGCGTTTTTTGTTCCACGGGCTGAAATAGATGTATGACTATTTTATTCATGTATTTATTAATATTTTAGTTGCAGCTTGGCTGCATAATTGTGACCAGTTCAGCCTCCCGGGAACGTCTGGTGTATTTAAATGAGCGAACAAAAGGCAGAGGGAAGTTACCTACTGTATTTTGTACACCCACAGCCAGTGTTTTTGTCAAGGCGTAATGATTGTGTTATAGTCTTAATATACATGAAAAGTTCTTGATTGGTAACTATAAAATGTCCTCAGTATACATTCAGAGAGGATGTAAATTACCCACTGAAATGTGACATAACGGTTAATTAGTATAAATATGACAATCACAGAACAAACTGCTACTTACTGTGTTGCTGAGCAACCTCGTTGTGTTGGCTATTTACGCTCATTGTTTAATTAAAGAATGACATTTAATTAGCATTAATAACTATATTCATTAGGCTTTCAAATGTGCTTCCTTTTGTCCCTCGAATATATATTTCTAAGTGCTCACCATCCTGTGATGACTAATAACCCAACCCCTCACAACTTAACAAATACACAACAGATGAGCTTTTGTAATCAAACACGCGCACACAGCCGCTGATCGTGTTGCCGACGGAGAATCCGTGCAGCGGCGAGTCACATGCAGATGAGTGAATGAATGATGCACATAAACACATAAACACTTCTCTGTGTCTGCGAAGGTAAAGCCAATGTGAACGTCCAGTGGGACGAGGACTCTGCCGAGAGCTTTCCACTCAAACCAGTGAGGATAGCGTTCGTCCTGGTGGTGCACGGACGCGCCTCTCGCCAGTTTCAGCGCCTCTTCAAAGCCATCTACCACGCGTCGCACTACTACTACGTACACGTCGATCAGGTGAGCCCCCACAGAGCCTGCGAGTTTGATTTGATTACATTTGTTTGTTTTCAACTTATTGTTTGCTGTCAGACAGAATATAACTGTAATCATTCATCGGTCACTGTCCTTTGTTTTTAGCGCTCCAACTACCTGCATAGGCAGGTTCAGGCCTTGGCTACTCAGTATCCCAATGTGAGGGTGACGCCCTGGCGCATGTCCACCATCTGGGGTGGCGCCAGCCTGCTGACCATGTACCTCCGCAGCATGGCCGACCTGCTGGCCATGAGGGACTGGAGCTGGGATTTCTTCATCAACCTCAGTGCTGCTGACTACCCCATCAGGTAACAGAGGCGCGCATCCAATCAATGTAACCAATCTGTGGACTGGACATGGTTTTCTCTTTAAAAAACGCAGTCGCCGTGGACGTGCAACAATAGTGGACACTCTCAGCCAATAAGGAAGAAATCCAATATACACCGCCGGTATGGGCTCCTGTGGTTAACTGTGAGCTTTAAATACAGAGTCACTCCAAACCAAACAGATCAATGCAGTCGAATCTCTGCTTTTCTCAATCACTATTCGTTCACATCTCCTCTCCCAAAGCCACTGTTTCCTTGCATGCGCTCCATTGAATGGGTTACATGGTGAACTGATTAAAGTTTAATTGCCCTGGGTCAATACCTATTGACTTTCCAGGTCTGCAGTGTACTGTACGGTCCGAAAGTCATCCCTCCCCTCCAAAACATCCCTTTTAGGAGGCTGTAAAAGGTAATTAAAAGCCACAAAGTCTACTTGAAGTGGACATGTAGCATGGAAATGGGCTATTGGAGGAGAAATTTCATGAGTTGCACTGTGTTTTTATGTGAGTTTATAGTCCTCGGGGAGTTCAGGGTCTGCTGGGTTTTTGATGTAGCTCTGCAGCAGCCAATTAAAATCCTCCTATTAAGGGGAGAGTTATCTCTTCTGCACAGCCAGATGTCCACCAGTTGAATTTAGACAAGCTGTAATAGCCACTGGGTAAAAGGAAGCTGGATCTGATGTCTCCACAGCTGGAGCCAGGATACAGGGTTAAACGTGGATGTTGCTAATGGATGGGCTCAGTCTTGTTGTTTTGAGCTGTTTTAGGCATGTTGCGTGCGCTTCTGCACCAGTGTGTGCGCGTCTGAGTGCCGAGCGCGTCTCGGCACTTGTTTGTGTACACATGTGCATATTTATCCTGTTTGTCTGTCTGTCAGTGCATGATTAAAGGTATTTGCAAGTGCATGCGCCGAGACACAGTTTTCTCCCCATCGTTTGCCTCCTCATTTGCATGAGGGTGATGTTTTTGAGAAAAGGGCTGACAGTGGAGGTTTTAAGCCCCATCTGTTGGGAAACGAAACGATTGATGGAGCGAAGGAGGGAGCCGAGAGGCAGAAATGACAGGGAGCGATGCGGGAGTGAGAATAAACAGTTAGGGAAGGGGAACGAGAGGGAACCGCATGTTTTGGATTCCATGCAATATGGAAATATGGAAATTGCACACTTGTATCTTTGCTTAGCAAGTGCATTTGTAACCACAGCTTGGATTTGACCAAGTCTGCACACATGCATATTTACTGACTTGAACTTGCAAGTGTGGCGGGCGCTGGGTTCAAGACCTTGAGAGAGTGAGTATCCGAGCTACTCGAGTGTCCTCGAGCGAGGAGCTGAAACCCAATCAGCTGACAATCCCTTCTGATCTCTTTGGGATGAGGATCGAGTGATAAGAGACATTCTCCCTCGACAAATAAACACATCAGCATTACATTATCATTATGGACTTACTGCAGCACAGGAAAACATGTTGGCGTAAGCAGGGGCCCCACTTTTAAAAAAAATTAACTTTTTCATTACGAGCTTTAACCCGTTGCTTATGCTGATCCTCTTATCCAACTAAAACTGTCCCACTTGCTCTCTAGTGTTTCCTTATATTACAGGCTTGGTCCAAAAAACTTGTCATGGTGCAGTCAGGAATGTGGGGGGCTCCCCAGCCCAACGCTGCCCTGACTACTGCTGTTGTTATCAGTGGGACTGGAGACGAGCATTATTTCCCCTCTAATTCCCTGATAATGTCTGTCCTGCTGCATGGATGGCTCTCAAAGGCCAACCCAGAGCCCCTCACACCAGCAGAAGGCTGTGTGTGTGTGTGTGTGTGTGTGTGTGTGTGTGTGTGTGTGTGTGTGTGTGTGTGTGTGTGTGTGTGTGTGTGTGTGTGTGTGTGTGTGTGTGTGTGTGTGTGTGTGTGTGTGTGTGTGTGTGTATGTGTGTGTGTGTGTGTCCGTGTGTGTGTGTGTGTCCGTGTGTGTGTATGTGTGTGTGTGTGTGTGTGTCCGTGTGTGTGTGTGTGTCCGTGTGTGTGTCCGTCCAGAGAGAGGCCAGAGGATGAGTTACACGCTTGCTTTGTCAGAGAGTACAGCACTCTTTCCCAGCTTTTATCTACAGTCTCCTCACTTTCATCTCTTTTTTTCCCCTTTAAAGCCCCTTTCATAGACTTTATAGCAGCTTTTAAGAAGTCTGAGCATTGTGAGACAATGAGTGGCTGCAGGCGCCATATCTCCTAATCTCTTTCCCTTCGTCGTCTACCTCAGGGAAAAGTGTTTTGTTTTAAAATATTTTAGCTCAGTTCCATAACCGATAGGTGCCATTTTTCCTGCTGTGAAAAAGAAATACATGTAGGCCCCTTTGCAACTGAGCCAACTCTTTTAAAAATGTATTTAGTGAAGTTGCAGAACTTTTTGAAGGTGTTGTGTTTTTTCCCCCCAGGACCAATATAGTGAATGTATGATCCATCCCTCATCTGTTTAAGAGTGAGTTCATAACCCATCAGCCATTGTGTTCAGTTATTCCCCTCTGAGAATATCTGTTAAAAGCCCTAATTGTAAAAAGGGCCCATTATGAATTTAACATTAAGACCAAGGAAGTTTTACTGGCATGATGATGATGTTTAATTGGCTATGATATTGAAAAGGTGCTTATTTTTGTATGTTAGGCGAGGTTGGGACTCAAATCAGTGTGTGTGCGTGTGTGTGTGTGTGTGTGTGTGTGTGTGTGTGTGTGTGTGTGTGTGTGTGTGTGTGTGTGTGTGTGTGTGTGTGTGTGTGTGTGTGTGTGTGTGTGTGTGTGTGTGTGTGTTAATGTGTGAGTGTGAATAACACTGTGAGACGGAGCAGCCACAGGGCTGACAGTAAGCAAATTAGACCCAGTGGATAGGGTGACCACTCAGCTGGCAAATGTGGAGCTTGACATGAATTCCCCTTGCGTTGTCTGTGTGCATGAGTGTTTGTGCGTGCATGTGTGTGCCTGTCTCTGTGCATGTACCGTATATTGTATTGTCAGTGTGCATACTAGCAGATACACAGCATGCAAGCATGCGTGTGTGTGTGGGAAGACGAGACAGAGAGGACTGCGATGTGTCTGTACAGCACATCATCAGTTAGGCTTTATGGCTCAGGACCTCCTTAGATAAGCCCCCCAGGCTGTGAAATTGCTCCTTCAAGAGAAAATGACATTAATATGCGCTTGTCCCTCCCCCAACTGATCCTTGAGCTTTTTACCAGAGCCTCGCTGCTCTTTTAGAAAGGCAAGCCAA
Source organism: Scophthalmus maximus (assembly GCF_022379125.1). Lineage (NCBI taxonomy): Eukaryota > Metazoa > Chordata > Actinopteri > Pleuronectiformes > Scophthalmidae > Scophthalmus > Scophthalmus maximus. The sequence continues at coordinate 18,713,832 of NC_061522.1, forward strand.
GCCATCATGAAAAGCTCCACCACAGATGAAATGTTAGAGCCATTGACTGGGGCATCGCCTGCAGAGCAAAGCTTTTAGCCTGTCTGGCCTGAGTATGACGAAGTAGACTGCTCTACATTGTAAGAGCAGCATGGAGTCATTCATCAAAATCATAGAAAGCACAACCTTTTGAATGATCCTAAACAGTCCTTACAGTTCGGTGGGACCAGGGGGTTGACACTCTTAATTGTTCGTAAGTGACCCTACCAAACGTATTTCTCTATAACATTTAAGTCACTTTTCTTGTTGTTGCTTGGATGTCTGAGCTTCACTGCATATAAGGATGTATACCGAGACACTAGATGATTGTTTTCTCATTTTCTCTGCAGATAGAAGAAAAGTTTCTCTGTTTTCGCTTAATTGTGGAATTTGTCACATCACAGCAAAACACGGTTCAAAGGGCAACTTACAAAAGTGTCATGTGGTGATGTGAAACCTCCAGGGCAAATACACTGAGGGTGGACTTTTCAGTGAAGTAGGAGACATCATGTGTTTACTGTTAACTTTTGCACACAACTCTGAAATGAATTTACTTTTTTTTTTTTTTTAATTACTGGGAAGTATAAAAATATTTTCAGTTCATTATAAGACTGTGGTGGATCAGAGGACATCAGCTGAGTAGGCGGTCCTTCAATTTGCCCCAGGACACATCTGCGTTCACACAGCTAAAAGCATGTGGTCGCATGCCTCCCAGACCTCCTCCAAAAGTGGTCTGACTGATTGGATCTAAAATGCGTCCACAATGCGTCTTGGATGCATTCACACCTGCACTTGTGGAACTGTAGAGCTGTCCACTTGTGATCGGATGATCCGAGACACATAACTGTCTAGGTAACTTTTATTTAACCAGGAGTAAAAAACAACTTCAAGAGTGTCCTGGCCAGGCAGCAGCACATATGACACTGATTACAGGCAAATACAAAAACATAAAACAATTTAAAAAATAAGAGACAACATTCATCAACAGTCAAGCAGAATATTAAGTTAATTTGAGATAATTTAACTTGCTCGGCGTATTTTTCTTGAGGAAAATAGTTTTTTTTTGTATTTTGTAGCTTAAAACATGGCTGCAGGGAGCGTTTAAATATTCATGACCGAATAAACAACAATAAAAGTCGTTTGATGGACAGTGATCCCTGTAACTATCATTAAATCGTTAAGCATGCTCGATAAATTCCCGTTGGTGCACAGAAGCGCTGAGCCCTGTTCACTTTGAACCAGTGAGATCACAGACGAAAACAAACATACTCTTCATGAAACCTACCTTGTTTGCTGCTCTAGGTGTTCTAGTGCTGCAGCCATATACAGGATAATGGTGGTCAATGGGGGGAAAAAAGAGTTGGCCACCGGGATTGTCATCATTGCACAGCCACAGGGGAAAATGGCAGCAAGGCTGAGTGGAGTTACAGTTTCCATCGCTCTTATATCCACAGTTTAGTTTGTATAAACCAAATCCTTCCAATGTGGCTTGGTTGATCAAAAGTGGCCATGTCTACATAGCATGAATAATAGTAACAATAAATAATAATAATAATCCTTTTCAAACTCAAAAGCTTCCCACAGGGCAGCAAATTAAAACCAAAATCATATGGTGAAATACAAAAATCAATTCAGTGATGCAAGATAAAAGTAATCATAAAAAGGGGAATAAATTAGTATAAAAATAGATAAAGCAGTAACTCAAAAAAAGTCAGGAAAGGCTCTCTGATAAAAGTATGATTTTACAAGGGATTTAAGGGATCTCACTGACTTAGCCAGCCATGTTTCCTCAGACAGGTCATGCCAGAGCCTCGGGGCCCTGACTGAAAAAACGCTCTGTCCCCTTTGGTTTTCAGCCGAGTCCCTTAAAATAGATGAAAGACCTCTGCCTTAGGATCTCCAACTGGTTCATATGGTACTGAAAGGTCATAAATGTAAGAGATTGGCCATGAAGAGGCTTAGAAGTAAACAGTGAAATCTAAAAATCACCACTAAGAGTGGTCATATCTCTTGGTTTCTGGTTTAAAGTTGGTCAGTGGAGTTCTGAACAGTCTGGAAATGAGCAATAGATTTTTTGGTCTAATACAAAAAAAGACAGTTGTAATAATCAAGACAGGAAGTCTTTATCAGTATTTTTGAAATATTTCTAAGATGATGAAAACATGATTGAACCATCTTTGTTGTATGATGCTCAAAACTTAAATTACTATTGAATGAAACACAAAGATTACTTGCAACAGGCTTGACATGTTCAGGTAGAGAACCAACATAATCTGTTTTCAGACTTCCAGACTTTTTCTGGAGTTTGTCGTTCACATATGACGAACGCAGAAGGAGATTGCCTTGGTCAGGCATGCTCACAACCGCAAGAAAACCTCTGGAACTATCTGTGGCGTTTGGGTAGATCATGCTGGAGGCAGGACATGGCGATAGAGGAGTGTTATCGTTTACAGACATCACCACGCCCACTCGCTCGCTGCGAATCTCCCAGAGATTTTTCCTGCTTTGTTCTCACATGGGCTCGCTCACACATTTTGCGGGGATTTTTAATAGGGGGCTGGCAGGAGAAGTTCAGCAAAATGTCTGAAAACAGCTTCTGTGATACAGAACTGTGGGAAATGTTGGCCTCAAATCATAACTCCCCTACATGCTATTTTAGATCAGAAGGAGGTAGACGAAGAGGGACATTGATAAATTTGACATTTTTAACTCCCTTAGAGCATTGGAGGGGAAGTGTATACCTCGCGCGCATGTTGTATATAGGCTACTACATTACACGACACTGTAATGTTTACACTACATATGCTGTGTTTGTCCTGCCAGAGTTTCATAATGAGACACATTTTTTACACAACATAAAGGGTCTCTTGGTGCCTAATTGTAGAGCTGTGTGCAGCGCTCTTTGCCCCGCTGTGGCTCTCTAGCGCTTTCTCTCTCGCTCGCACACAGACACACCGACCATCGGCAGCACCGGGGGAAACTCCGTCTGTGTCAGTGGCCCAGTAAAACATCCATAAAGTTTTTACCGCCCTCTGCAGGCAGGCAGGATTCAACATAGTTTATGCTTTCGCTGTGCTTGTTGCTCTGCTAGCCTTATGCCAGATGAAAGGTCAGCCTTGGATTTTTATGATGGGTTAGGTCATTCCAAATCACATTGCTCAGATAACTCTGTGTTACCTCCCCTGAGTTTGAGAATTTCCCTTTGTCATTGTCTGTAATAGATATTCTTATAATAACAATGACAAGCTTATCACTAAATTGCAGCCAGACAAACTTGTGCAACTAGCTGGTGGACATGAAGTAGCATCTAGCAGCTACAAACACAGATATGTCCATCAGGAGTTGGTAGAGTTCCAAAAAACAGAGCTAAAAGAGAGTAAATGTGGTCTCCAGATGAATGATAATGTTAAACAGTGATAAGTCAGGATTTTCTTCACATTTTTATTTCACTGCCCCCAAGTGGCTGCGAAGATTATTAATTGCACGTTTAAGGAGCTTTTTAATTGCATCCATAACAGTTGAATTTGCATAATTTTGCTCCAGAACTCACTCTGTTTCTTAAAGCGTGGACTTCAAAATCAATATTCTGCTTCTAGCAATAGGCCTAACCATATGTCTCGCTGTTAAACATAAGTCTATTTTTTTCTATTTCAGAACCAATAACCAGCTGGTGGCCTTCCTGTCCAAATACAGAGACATGAACTTCATCAAGTCCCATGGCAGGGACAATGCCAGGTGAGATGCCAATATTTCAGACTTCATTCTAATCACACCCTTTCTCTTACTCTTTGATAAGCTGTCTCACACACACACACACACACACACACACACACACACAAATACCACACACACACACACACACAACGTGGGCACTGAATCCTTATACAGTTAGCTCCCATCTGTGGCTTCATTAGTTAACCTTCTTGCTGGGGTTAGGTAGCGAGGTCACTGCCAGAAAGCCTGTCTCTGCTGCCACCCTCTGCTTTCAGCGCCACCATGCCCCAGTGGCAAACCAGTCACCACCCGACACTGTGGGCAAAAATAACCGAGAACACGTGAAGAAAAATCCACATTGGATGCATGAGTCAGCGTGACTCAGCAGTACCTCTTTGTGTTTGCAGTCCACTATTTTATTCAGTGCCGTTTGACGGAGGGGGTTTCGTGCCTGATTTAATTCCGTATTACAGTAACAACAGCAATCGTCTTCATAGTCGACCAATATATGCTTGTGTTTGAATGGCTAAAACAAAATAGTAATGCTTGAAAATGCATTGGTACAAATCCCAAATGTCATCTGTGTATGTGCGTGGGTCAGTACACCAGCAGTCTTTGTCACCCTTTGCAGAAAAACAAAAGAGGGAACATTTTTGACCTGCTTGACCTGAATTTGACTCCCTCTTTCTAGCACTCGATACGTTCGCAGGAGTAACGCCATCCGCTATGTATGCAGGGTGTCGCTTTTCTTACTGCGGAGTGACAAGTGTGAACAACATATTTATCAAGTCCTTTAAGGCCAAGGGTAGGGGGAAAGTAATGTTTGCATACACAACTATTGCAATACTAAAGGTGTAGCAGTTGGTTCTCCACATCCACAACAAAACTTACATTTATGGAAGAAATAAAAAGAGGAAGAACATGCAGAATAGCTGCTAATCTTTTATAATTGTATAGAAATGAGAACTACAGATTGCTTAATGTTTTTATGTATATGGTATTTGAAGACTGATTTTCCCTTGGATATTGTTTTTTAAGAATTCATTCATTCAAACACTGATAGATTCATTCAAATGATAAGCCCTAACTATCTGTGAATTTAGTCGTCAATTAGTGGTTTAACTGTGCGTTTATGTGTGTTTACCAGGTTTATCCGCAAACAGGGTCTGGATCGTCTGTTCTTCGAGTGCGACACACACATGTGGAGGCTGGGTGATCGTAAAATCCCAGACGACATCTCAGTGGACGGCGGATCCGACTGGTTCCTTCTCAATCGCTTGTTCGTGGAATATGTCATCAACTCCAAGGACGACCTGGTCTCCAGCATGAAGCGATTCTACGCCTACACTCTGCTGCCTGCCGAGGTAATGAAACACAGGAGAACGCAGATGTCTTGAACAAAGGTTTCTCCTTCTCCTTGTATTTCTAAAACACGCACGCGCACACACACACCGACGCGCGTTCAAGTGTTTCTTAACCTTTGACGGACAAGTGAGCACTGCTTTGTACTCACACTCCATTGGTTATAGAGGCAGCATACACTGTTCTCTCCTCATGGCTGTGTTCGATATGCTAGGGAAGAAAAAGAACTTGGAGGCCGACATGTAATCATCTTTTTTGATTTGGGTGCTGTTGAAATGAACAAATATTATAAGGAAAAACAATTTTCTAATATTCTGTCTCCGTCTCTGTGTCTCTGCTTCCCTCCGTTCTACCTCTCTCTCCTTATCCAATTCCGTTGTCCGCTTCCCAGTCGTTTTTCCACACAGTGCTGGAGAACAGCGCCTATTGTGAAAGCATGGTGGATAATAACCTGCGCATCACCAACTGGAATCGCAAACTGGGTTGTAAGTGCCAGTACAAGCACATCGTGGACTGGTGTGGATGCTCCCCTAATGATTTCAAGCCGGCAGACTTCCACCGCTTCCAGGTAATAATAACACACAGCTCTAATGCATAGAAATTCACTTTTGGCTTGCAACCTTTTATGATCATTCGACTAGAAATAAAAATTTTTCTCAGGGGACAAAACAAATGCGGCAGGTCTTCTGTTTTTTCTTTTTTAAGAGAATGAATATACTTGGAATATATGTTAATTTCAGTACATTTAGGTTATAGTTGTACACATTACAGTTGTCTTTGAGTTTTCAGCCGATCTTAGCAGCTGACCTCTTTCGCTTTTACATCAGTAGGACTCTGAATACAGTAATGGAGTGTATTTTTACTTTGTGATAGTATTTTAACTCGGGTTACGGATTTGAGTAGTTCTTTAACGATATGTCACCATTTCAACAAAGTATATAATGAAAATTGCATTTGGTGAGTATAGTAAAGCAGCATCTGCCTCTGGTAAATCAAAACTACCCGTTCTGAACTCCACATGCTGCTTAAGATGAAATATTACATTTATTATTCATGTTCAGTCCCTCTAAAACATGTCTCAGAGGATGTGCTCTCTCCTCTGTCTCTCTGTCACAGTTCGGACTGAAAACTTTGACTTATCTGTCTCACTTAAGACCAAAATTTCACATTTTGCTGCTTGAGAGATACGGGCCTTGGGCTTTAAAGGTTCTCTGGATAAAAGGTCTTAACTTCGAGCCGATGTCCATCTGAGACATCCGGTAAACCCTGAAATGAAACTGAAAAGTACACATCACACTTTGGAAGAGGTTTACAGCGCACACACATTGGCACATCTTGGGAAATCAGAAGCAGTTAGTCTTTAAATTCTCTGCCCTCGAGGTCTGTCCTCTCGCCCTCCGCATCCAGCCTGTTCCCACAGCTTTCACAATTACTACATGCAGAATTATGTCTTTATTAGTATGACCCTGAAAGGGAAAAAGATTAATAGTAATTAGATCCTGCCTGACTTGGGTATGAGGGGGAGAAGGGGGTTAGTTGGCTTTTTCAAAATGAAAGTGAATGACTGGCAGTGATTCCAAGACCCCGGAGAAAGTCAGTATCATAGTTTGCCTTTAATGTGCTCCTACAAATTAAAAGCTGCGAGACAAATTGAAAACATTCTGCCACAGTCGAATGTCCTCTAAGTGCTGTGACTCACTTGATCTCCCCTGTCCTTCACATACCAGCCAAAGCCAATCGCTCTGACCTCAGTTCTCCCCTCACCAGACCTGTCTGCCATCTGTCTCGCCTCAGTCTCTGGCAAGTCAGTGCCAATGCATTACCACGGGTCCTTGGCAATGCTGCTGGGTCTGGCTGGCACCCTGGTACCAGTGAGGTCCAACCCTGGGAACAAAGCAGCCTTTCCAGAAACCAGCCAGGCCCCAGTATTTATAGGATTTAATATCCCATCGGGTGCACAATCTTCCCTTCCAAGGTTTCCCTTTGAACCTTAGCAGAGGGGAAGATGCAGACAATGAGAGTAGGGTTGAATTTGTTTTGCAGATGAGAGGAATAATTCAAGGTACAGCGGTTGAGTTCCCCACGTACTGAAGTGCACTTATGAGGGGAGGTGTTATTCTTTAATGTGCCCTTTGTCTTATAGTGCATCATTTTTTTAGTAATGTGTTTCGGAGTGAGGTGCATTTGGTAAGTCGGTTGGAGAGACAGGCTGCGACAGGTTTGGCGCTTTCAGACAGCTGCTCAGAGGACATGTCAGAACGCACGAGACCTGGGAATGTGTGTTTTTCGTTCGGTATCTCTGGCCAATCACAGCAGACTAATGCATCATCTGGTACCGTGTGAAGGCGCACCAAGTTCCACAGTTGCCAACATCCCAGAGTTGCCAACATCCCACAGTTGCCAAATCCAGCCTGAGAAAACAGTGAAGTCTCAGAAATGTGCCATTGCTTCATTAGGTCTCCTTTTTTTCTTTTTTCTATTTTTTTTTTCTCCAAATAGCACCAAGGTGTTTGGTGCTGGGTAACTATCAGTAAATAGTTTTGTGACCGGGACTGAGAAGATGTCTTTGTGTGTAAGCCAAGCTGTGGAGGCGACAGATTTCGTGATGCACCATCAACCGCACAAGCAGCAGTGTGGCAGGGACAGAGACGGTGAGAAAGACATGGGAGGAGCGGAGGGTGACACACACTCCACAAAGAACTGTTTAGGAAAGAGATGATGAATCGATCAAAAAATACAGAACAGAGGACAGGTCTGGGAAATCCTACAGCTGATGATGTAAGGCCTCTTCTTCGCACCGCTAACATTGACTGTTACTCCTGTGATCAAACCGTCCGCCACAGATGCCTAAAGTGACTTGCGGCCCCAGTGAGGCGCTCCAAATCCCTTCATCAATATGTGCATTGTCATGTCATTAACTTTTAAGGACCCTCTCCCACTAAATCAATTGTTTTCTCTCTTTTACTCCTTTGACACTGCTCTGCCCTGCATTTTGAAACAGCAATAACAAAGTATTTGATCCAGAATATTAAGTCCCTTCTCCCTCCCAAGAGACAGGGTATTTAGGATGGGTTGATTCCTTGTGAATTCAAATTAATTATCAATTAGTGTCAGTGCATTGTGTTGAGTCTCTGGAATAACCATTAATTGACTGAGAGGAACCACAGACGGCAGGTGTCCCCAGAGGTTTAGGTTCATGAGACCTTAAAATGAGGCAACCGTAACCCTACTCGTGACTTCTACTCGTCACAGATTGCATATGTCAACCATGTCTGATCATCCCCCCCCCCCCCATCTTTTATTAAAAATATATATATTCAAACCTCCGAGGAGCCCAAGTATCCAGTAAATCAATGTGGAAAGTAAAGCAATACAGATATTAGAGTCTGAAAAGGAAAGCCACTAAAACCCCTGGTTCTGTTCCCTTTTGATCCTTTTTTTCTGTAAACTGCGTGAAGTCCTTTTCTTATTACCTCACAGCACCTCTAATTTATCTTGCGACCCCATGTGGGCTCCCTCACTCTTATGTTGGGAACCCCTTACATACGAATGGACTATTTGTTGTGCAAGTAATATAATGAGAAAGAGACTGAATAGGGACTAATTTTGATTTATTGCAGATAATAATTAATTCACTGGAGAAGATTTACTTCCATTTGTCTGCTGCCCACGACACTATCTTCTATCGTCACAATCTTTCTTCTCTGCGCACACGTCACTTCCACACGCATCACATTCTGGCACAAAAACGTGTATTAATCTTCTCCTTTTTTCTTTCTTTTTATCTCAACCATCCGTGCTTGGCTGTCCCCCTCCCTCCCTCCCTCCCTCCCTCTGCAGCAAACCGTGCGACCCACCTTCTTTGCCAGGAAGTTCGAAGCCAGCGTGAACCAGGAGATAGTGAACCAGCTGGACACCTACCTGTTTGGATCGTTTCCGCAGGGAATGCCGGCGCTGAACTCCTACTGGGAGAACGTGTACGACGAGCCAGATGGCGTGGCCAGCCTGTCGGACACGCAGCTCACGTACCACCACTCCTTCTCACGCCTGGGCCTGGCCAGGGCCGCCGCCTCGCTGCAGGGGAACCCAAAGGATCACAGCTGCAGGTTTGTTGTGTGAACGCACGCAGATTCACCTGTGCAAATATGTCTCGCATATTCTGCAACCACACACAAACCACCATCACACACCTGCACCTACAGTACATCCAAAGGTGCACCTCACTTTGATTGTACTCTCAAAAGCCGCCCATGTTTAACATGAGAAACCACAACATGGAGCATATAAAAGCCTTTTGTATTTCTGTTGATGTCTATGTCTGCGCTCACATGTCATGGAAATACGATGGAACAATGAACAGTTCCAAACGGCGGCTGAGAACTCTGGGTAATGCTTTTCATTTTGTAACATGATATCGTACTCTGTCACTTTATCCCCAAGATAATGGGGCTATGTAGGTCATAGCATTGAGAACTGTCCCCTCATATTACACGGATTATTAGTGGGGATGTAAGAATTCCTGGGTGCTGTTAACATATGTGGCTACAACGAAAAAAGGGAAAACCACGCTACGGTTTTCACATTTTAATGGCCAGACGGAACATTTCAGCTCGATGTGCTTCAGCGAGGATTTTTCGACAGCATATGTTTTCAGCAGCATCTGGCGCAGGAGCAGTTTAGGTTATCTTACCTTTAGTTTATGTGCACAGCGATGAAACCCAGACGCAAAGTGATTAAAAAAAGTGTGAAGAATTAAATATGCTGATTCCAAACAGAAAGCAGAGGTGTGAATTTCTAATTAGTGTGACATAAATCCCCATGTGCCTCATAAAAAGCATCTCAGCTCAAAACAAAGGAACCTACAACAGAGAAGAAACGCGTTAGGATGACATTCTTCTTAAGGACGACGACAAACAACCGAGACTTTTGCCCACTCAAGAAAGGATAACACAGTTGAAGTAGAAAAGAGCTTGAAGGAAAACTGTTGCTTGAACAATATACGAAGACGCTGTTGGTGGTCATTCGAGCTGCCTATTCACGTTGTTCTACTCAGAGGAGATTCACAAATCCTCAGGTAAACTGGCCGATGACGTGTACAAGGGTTGTCACTCTGTTGTCGAGTAGGAGGCAACACAAAGTGTGATGCTTGCTCCCTGTAAGTGGGGCGTCCAGTGATTAGTAACTCTCAAAAAAAAAAAAAAAGCCCCTTCATCATTGTGGGTGTTCTGCTAAGTCCTGTGGGTAAAGCACAAGCAGAGAAAGGAAGCATGTTTCCATTTGTCAAACCTCAAAACCATCTATCCACTCGCAGCTGTTTCTGCTCATTGGCTGCATCTGTTAAAAGAGAGACAGCGAGAGCAGACCATGGGAAAAGCGGTGGCATACGTGTGAGTATGTGAGTGTATTTGCATTCATGAGAGTGACAGAACGCGGGGGTCTCCAAAATCTCCGTCAGTGCCAGGAAATTAGCCTGTGAGAAAAAAGCAATTTCGAGGCAAACAAGCAAACCCCAGTCGCTAACGTTTACATGTGACTGTTTTAAATGGCTGAGAGGCCAAAGGTCACCAAGCGAGGCCTGTGTTGTGTCTGTGTGTATATAGTGTGCTTTTTTTATGTGTGATTGTTTATGCAATTGACTCAAGAGCGATCCTGTTCATGTGTCTGTGTATACATGTGCGCGTATTGCTTCCTGTTACATTAAGTGCGTGTGAGTTGTCTTAAAGTCCTTTGGGTGAAGTTCTGGTTGAGTCTGAGGTTTTCACCTGCAAACTGCAAGTCAAGATTTGTCAACTGACAGAAAATGAATTGACCATTACTATCTTTAATATGAGGATTTGATCATCACTCATGAGAATAAACTGAAGACTGTTGGTCAGACAAAACAAAAGACATCACCAGGGCCCTGAAGTATATTATGACTTGACAATTTTTTTTATTGTAAACACAAGGAAAAATCATCAAATCATCATTACATTTGAGTAGCACCTAACCCTCATTACCATGGTTACAGTTAAGATAGGATCTGCAACTAAGGACGTGTCTGTAATACAGCTCCTATTTGTTTCTCACACTTTATACTTAATATTTGTTTCTCACAATAAAATCAGATGCTTACCTCTGAGAGGCGAATGTATTGGTCAGACATGAGAAGCCTACACTGGGGCTCACCCGACATATGTTATGTTTCATACATAATGCTGTCACATAATATTGTTGTGTACTTCTTTCTGAGGCTAATTAAGATATCATAATTTAACACAATGTCAGGCCAGGTCCTACATGCACCATTATTGAATGGAGGCCATGAATTATACGCTCTTTCATATTAATTCGCTGTGCAATATTCAGACATAAAGGCATTACAAATAATCTTCACCGTGTTGCGAGGCAGGTATAGGATTTGTTCGCACGGCTGCGGTGAGACATTGTTCGGATTGGACTGAACAAAGAGAAGAAATAAAAACTAAAAAGGAGCCTGGTGATGTTCTATTAATGCAGCCATAGTCTGGTTTATAGGCCTAATAATTAGATAGGCAATATGTGTGGTGTGACTACGCCTGGCCTGCCTGGAGCTTTCTTATTTATGTTTTATTGATCTGGAATTTTACTGATGAAGCCGAGTAATTAAAACCCATCAAGTGTTTGCTTTTAGGACTACAGCCAGTCGAAGCGGATGAGTCCTCATTTGGCAATAGGCCAACATGACGTCCTGGTCTCGTATCTCAAGCTCAGCGTGTGTGTGTGTGTGTGTGTGTGTGTGTGTGTGTGGTCACTGGCCAAACACACTCACCTGTCAGTTTATTAGGAACACCTATCTTAAAATGAATGCAGGCTAATTCAAAAGCCCTGCAGTAAATCGTCCTTTAGGAAGGTTATAATGTTCAGGGTGTTTTAACTGCGATAAAGTGGTGTTGATTTAACTTCAGGGTCATTTTGGAGGCCATTTTGTGTGGACTGCATTCGTTTGAACTAGGTGCTCCTAACATACTCACAAGTGTAACTAAGTGTACTTTTGCAGGCCTGTAGAATTCAGATGTGCAACCAACAAATGTATGGGTCGGACTTAGTATGAGACTGGAGTAAAAGAGAGGAAAGGGCCACAGAGGGGGATTTGGCTTTTTAAGAAACCCTCTGTGACTGGACTGGAGAGACCGTGGAGTAAATGCCTGAATGGAGCTTCTGTGTGCCGGCTACGCCCTCAGCCCCTTTTCATCGCCTCTCACACTGGCATCAGCACCACATCTCTTTCGGGAAAAGACAGGGCAGGAAGGGGAATGGGAGCCAAGGGGCGAGGACAGAAAGCAGGATGAGAGGAGGAGGGGATAGGTGCAAAGTGGAAAAAGCAGAGGGGGGAGAGTGGAGAGGAGAAGGCGAGAAAGACACAGCAAAAGGCAACGGGGGAGGAGGGAGTGTGTACCACTATCCTTTTGGGTGTAAATATTTGCTGTTCTGCTTGTCAGGGTAGCATTTACTGGGACGGGTTGACTCCTGGTCCTTTAGTAGAATACTGATGAGGGCATGGGCGCCGGGGAGCAGGCAGAGGCAGTGTGTGCGTGCGTGAGTGTGTGCACGTGAGAGTGAGTGAGTGCATTGTAAATAGGAGGAATAAAAGACAAGTTTAAGGACACAGAAGAGATGAAGGATGGGAAATCTGGGTGAGAGGGAGTGTGCAGAGAGCAGCTGTGGAGTGTTCCCCAGCAGTGCCCACCCTGCTCTCTTTTTTGTTTCTCCAGAAGTCACTCTGGCTGGCCGCCCCGAGGGCCATTCCCTCTGCCACGTATGAGGCAACACGCAAACAAACAGGCTAATCAGAGGGGCAAGGCCTTCGTTTGGCTTCAGCTGACTGGATGACCCAGTTCAACTTTGTTCAGCCGACTTGTAATGTGTTTGGTTGGTGTGTGTGTGTGTGTGTGTGTGTGTGTGTGTGTGTGTGTATGTGTGTTTGTGTGTGTGTGTGTGTGTGTGTTTCTCTGATTAATCTGACTCTGCAGCCAATACAGCCCTCTTCAGTTTGCTGTGGTCTCGGCTGTCTCGTGTCGTCCTTAACCATCCCTTCCACTTCAGAACCACGGCAAATGCCGGGGCAACCAGCACACTCTAAAGCAATAATTAGCGCGAAAAGGAGTTTGTTATTTACTCACTTAGAAGTTTTCAGAGGTACTTGTGCTTTAATTAACAGTTCGCCAGCCCATTACTTATCTTCTATCTGCTGTTTTGTACAGGCTTAGAAATAAGTTTAAATACCGTGTTGGCCGAGTGTGGGCATGCAACAAGCAATGCTTAAAGGGAATCATCAGTTTGGTCAACACACGTCTTTGACCAATTGGTTTTCTGTTAAAGGTCACTGAATTAATGTCCAGCACGTCGCACATAAAACACAATTGACTCCCGACTAACCTTCACTGCGGAGCATACATTAGGATCCAGCCACATTAACATGTCCAAGGCCGCTCCTGTCCTGACAGCATCCAGATGAATCTGGAGACTCCTCTCCTCTTACACTGTTGGCTCTGAGTAGCAGAACAGCAGGTAGATGAGCAGCTATCAGGTTTGCTAATGGATTCTTCACCGTCTCTATGCTTTGCCAGGTACTTCCCGATGGGCCACCCGGTGTCGGTGCATCTCTACTTCCAGTCGGACCAGTTCCAGGGCTACCTGGTCAAGCACCATGCCACCAATCTGGCCACCAGCAAGCTGGAGACCATGGAGACCTGGGTGGCACCCAAGAAGAACTTCAAGCTGACCACCAATCCAGCCAGCACATTCAGCCGGTTGCAGTTTGCAGAGGTAAGTCAGCAGATTAGTATTAATTTCATTAATTTACATTGAAGTCTCCTGTTTTGCATGAGTCACAACAGAATCAGTCAGCAGTTGCCAGTGTGTCAGGAAGTGGGCTACATTAAAACCCTGAGCACCGCACGGGGAAAAAACACAGCTATTCAGCATATAATTAGAGGTGAGATATACAGCTCATTGCCATGGTGACCTTATATTCATTGCTATGGCGACCTTGCCGAGACTCGGAGCGCCGCATCCCCACACATTTAAAACGGTGCCTGTAATGGCCTTGTAAAATGTAAATTGATTGAATTCATCTAAGTTTATAGGGATGAGCGCGTCCTGTGCTGCTTATTTGTTGTTTCCTAATAGAACGTCTTCTCACCTTCACACTGGAATGCTTCCCTTGATTGTCTTGTTATGTTAATCTGTGTTTCTGTTTACCACACGGCCTGTTTAGGATACAGCCACCCGGCTGTGGTGTGACAGCCGCACAGTGTCTTCTTAAAAAGGACAAAATGAACTGAGTGAATGTACTGTAAATTGACCTTTTCCTCTGGTTTATCGTGCACAGCTTTGCAGAAATGCAGGAATGTCAACAGATTTGTGAAGGAATTTGTTGTGCAATTCTTTTTGTGTGCCTTTGGATCACACTCACACTACCTTAACCCTGTCCGGACCTTTTTTCAACAATCTGAAAAGGAACTTAAAAGGCATCCAGATGCCCAGTCTGCAAACACTCGTTAAGCCCTGTTTGTGCATCTAGCCCATGAAGCCATGAGTGACAGAGAAGCAATGTGAGCTGTGGCTTTTATCGGGATGCGCAGCCCCAAGGAAACGTTCACTGTGTGGCTCTGTGCATTGGATGTCAATCAGTCAGTCCGTCCATGTGTCAGTCAGAATGAGAGCAGAGAGAGCCTGAATAAGACTGCGCTGCGTAGCTGCGGTGGCTATGCTTTATGTCAACTTAGCAGATATGACCCGTGACACCAAAGCTATATGCTGCAGTTTGCTAGATAAACCATATGGCTGGCTTAACAATGTGTCTCCTGTCCTCCTTAAGATATAAAGGAAGACAGATATGTCTTTCTTTCACTCCACTGCTGCCTTCCAGCTGCCTTTATAGGCCCTTTTACAGCATGATTTAGTATGGGACCACTTACAGCCAGCACGGTTAAAATTAGTATTTCACCTCAAGTCAGATTTGACATTGAGAGGTATATTATGCTGCATTGGATAAATCTTATACAGTAGAATGACTGGCTTTGACTGATGGTTAAAGCCCCCTGCTCTACCACAATGTACAGTACATATACACAAGCATATCCTTATAGAGGATATACAGTATAGTGGGGGACAACAACAGCAATGCATGATGGTATAATCTAATTGAACAAAGCAATTAACAAAGTAAAACCTCAAAAAATACAAACGGGTGGAATTATTTGTCTGACACATAGTCTGAAAAATGCTACGTTATGAGCTTCAAAAACTGTTACAGCAGTATGAAATGTTCAGTAATTGTGTCAAGCGGCAAAAATTCATAAACTGTATATCATCACAGGGTCCAGCTTGTGAGACAATTTCATAAAGCTTCCACGTGTTTAGATTTTACTGTTATTTTTTTATTCCTATCTTGTTTTCCCTCAGTCTTTTATGTATAGGTAATCCTTAACTTTACTAAGCATTCTGAAAAATCAAAGCCTAAAATTATGAGACATAATATGATATTTAATTTTGTATTTATTTTATTTCATCTTTATTTAATTAGGCAAACTCATTGAAATAAAAATCTATTTTTCAGAGAGGCCTGACAACAATTAACATTTACAGCAACAAAAGACAACACAAATTACAGACAACAAGAGCAACCAACACAATGGAAAACTAAAGGCAGTTGCAAGATTCTAGTAATAACTGTTTGAATTATTCTTGTGAAATGAAACTATTCAGTTTGAAGTGGGTTTGTAGTTCATTCCATTTAAAAGCTGCATAATAGTTATAAAACAGTCTTTCCAAGATTATTGTGAATGCGGGGAATGTCCAAAGTGAAGTAGTTGGCAGATCGTGTTCTGTAGTTACTGGATTTAAGCGAAATTAGTGATTAGTGAATAATCTGGCAGTTGTAACAGTAAAGCTTATATATAAATAGCATGATGTGAATATTTCTTCTTGATTCTAGTGACGTCCAACCAACAGTGTGATAGAGAGAACAATGGTGGGTGCGCAATTTGTCATTAGTTATAAACCTAAGGGCGCTGTGGTAAAACAGGATTTTATTTATCCGGACCCCTTACAGGCTGAGCCTCAATAATTTCAACAATTTCAGGAGAGCTGGGTAATTGCTTTCATTCTTGTATGTGGAATTTAACGTGACTGTTTCCTGTCTCATCTGCATGCAGAAAGTTGCTTTTTCAGATTTACAATTTCAATGCGAGGAAATTTCTACTCAGCTCTAGGGTGCACGTGTTTGAAATTTATTCTGGGAGGAAAAGTACCTGGCTATTGAAGTTTACAATTGCAATTTGAGTTTAAGACCCCCATAAAACCACAATGAGTTAATTTTACACTTTTTGAAAACATGTTAGTGAGCTTTAGCGGTGTCAGTTTGGCAGACAGTTGTTGTTATTTTGGCTTTGGACTGAGCCAGACTAGCTGTTTCCAATCTGTAAATTAGCTATGTCGCTAACTGGCTGCTGGCGGCAGATATGACGGTGGAATTAATGTTCTCATCAAACTCTTGAAAAGAAACCGAATAGATGTATTTCCCAAACTTTATACTGTTTACTATTTACTATTGGTTAAAGCCCCAGACATTTTATGGTGGCGCACCGCTAATTCCCTTTCCAGTTTCCCGAAGCACGGAAAATTCAACGTGAATGTGCATATTCTGGACCATTTTCTGCAACCGTATTTAGTGCTGCACAACACAACGTAGCAAACATGGTGACTTACACGGAGGTCGGGTCCCCCTAATGCAACTATTTTTAACTCATTCAAAGTTGACGAAAAAACATCGGTCCTTTGTTGCAGGTGATCTTTGTTGCAGGTGATATACATATGTGAACACACAGCTATAGACAGTAAATGTTCTTCTAAATATTACACACTGTAGCTTTAACTCTTTATTTTGGTCGGTTTTGATGCATTGCACAACTCTCTAAATGTACATGTTGCCCTCGGGGGATAGTCCTCCGATTCTGCTGTTGAACACCTGGGTTCGATTACCCCTCACATAAAGTGCCACTAATAAGCGTCATGTACAGATCTTCAAGGGGTATTTTTGCCCTGTGGTTTTAAACAGGGTCAGTTGCAGACTGGGACCGTCCAGTCTCCACTACCTGATCTTATTGGAGCTGTCCAACGGTGGGCGTCAGCAAGTCGGCCACGTAGACATATACAAGGTTTGCAAGGTTGCAGGGTCAGTAGGAAGAAATAGACATGGATTGTGAGATTGGAGCATTTTATGATTTATGTTAAGCCAGATAGGAAATAATATGTGTAAAAGACATGAAGGGATGGAGAAAAATATGATTGAGGTGATGTACATGGAGTTGTTTCTTGCCTTTTTGTTTGTCCAGGTCAACAGAAAAGGATACAGGAGGGTTAAATATGCTGAAACACGCAATGGTTGTTAGTTACTGTCTCGATTAACGGAAAATCTGAATCAGCGCTTCAAGTGAGTGGAGAGTGTGAATGAACAGTGTGAGTGCCAGGACAGAAACAGAAAGCGGAAGGGATTGGAAAAACGGGGAGGGGCGGTTTAGAGGTCACAGGGAGGGTTGGTAGATCAGCATTAGTTCCACAAAAGCATTTTCTTCTAAGTATAGCTATAAGCGAAAGGAGGTCATAAGCCTCTGACTTGGTGAGCGCCCGTAAGGCTTGATTGGGTATTGGTCTTAGGCTAAAGCTTATTGGGTAGAGGCAGCAAGGGGCAGGTTGAGTGTAGAGGTCATCGTAAACTATAGGCTGAGGCTGAAATGCGCCACAAGATAATCTCTGTTTGACCCACTTCCATTGTGGAAGAAAGAATCTCTTGCTTCTCGTGGGTTCCTTTGTCATCCGTCATCAAGAGAGTGATACCTTTGCCACAAGGGTTGGGTTTTTTTCAAACTTTGTGAATGTAGTTAAAATGTCCCAGCAAACTTTTAGCCAATGTTAAAACAATCTTTGTGTGGGCGGAAGGACCCCAGGCCTCTGCATAGAAATACAATAGGTCAATGTATAGTAGTATGTATTTGACACTTTCTGTACAAAAGCAGCCAATGAACAAGTTGTCTGGGAGCCTTATCAACTGTCTTCATACCTTAGAGAGAATAGCCTGTGGAAGCTGCCCACTTGTCTGGCCTGAACCGGTTTCGCAAAAGTGGAACTTGGACTGCTGCACCCGTTGTGCATCATTTAGGCTTCGCTTAGTTGGCGCTTGTTGCCAAATAATCTAGGGGCAAGAACAAGAGGCAGGTCTCGGGGGTCCCCTCCTACCCGCAGCATGTGAACGCTGTCAGGATCTCCCTCTCACAACTCCAGCTTTAGACGTCTGCAGACTCTCTTCTTCCGGTGGATTACAGTGAGATTCACCTGTCAATACTCCCTTCATTTATTGCTGGGGCTTAGAACAAGTGTGCTGCCAATCAATCGGGGATGTACTGTGTGCCAGCGAGTTAGCCTTGAATGAAGTAATGAGCTCCGGAGCTGCCAGACAAGAGAGTTGATTAGTAATTTAAATTGGAAAGAACCAAGGTCCGTGGGGCAGGAATGGCAGAGGCCAGTCCAATAATTGAGATGAAAGTGAGGTGTCTTTTACGGGAGGCCAAGACACACACGCACACACTCTTTCTCTGTGTGCCTCATTCATTCAAGTTGTGTCTATTTATACTGTACGTCGCAATCTATATTCTCATAGGATGTAATACGGAGTCAGTTCCAGTCAGCCATTGATCGTCCAGCAGGGTGAGGCCGTGTTAATCAGCTACCATTCTCAGGATGAGCGCTTCCCCAAGCCGCCGCTCCTCTCACATTTCTGCCAACACACCAGACATCGTTCACTGTCAACGCGTGCGCGTGTGCGTGTGTTTCGCCTCCTTCTCTATCACCCTGCCATCAATCTCGATCGCTCCATGTTTTTCATTTTGCATACCGCACGGATTTGCGATCCCTGCAATCCAACACACACACACACACGCACACACAGATCACACCTCTTCAATTACAGTCTTGACCGCAGCGATGACATTAATTACACTTACGTACCTTTCCTGTTCTTGTAATTTAGTCTCTCTCCCGCTGTTCTTCCGCTTTCTTTTTTTGCCTTATTTAATTTCAGTTCATCTTTGTTGAATGATACAATGAGTCTTCTGTTGCCGAATCACAGGTTCAGTTAGAATTACACTCTAGTCTGTAATTCTCAGTTCAGTCAAACAAGCAAACCAAACAACCTACTACTTAATGTTGATTCTTAAAGCTTACAAGATGTATTAATCTTAACTTGGCTCATTGTGCCACTGGCAGACCTGCAGTGTGTTACACGCTATTATTGTTTCCTCTCTTGACTCCTTTTTCTGTCAAAATGGCTACGGTCAGATATAATCACTGCTTTCTCTCTCATGTTTTTTTTTTTTCAATGGTTGTTATCGAGGGATACTGGTGGTCATTTTTCTTCCATCTCTCTTTCTATCGCGCCGAAATATGTTCAGAGAGCAAACAGGGATGCGTTTTTTGATCTTCACCCTACGGGGATAGAGTCGGGTTCTCGTTATAAAGCATCCTAAGCCTGCCTCTTATTAAAGATATGCCAGTAACTGTGGACAAATTGACTGCAATGTGCAGGACGAAACAATCAGGCCTGTCAGCTTGTGCATATTATAAGATTATATAAAGCCAGTATGGAGGGGCTGGGCTGGAGTGTGGTGCCGTTTGATGAAAAAAAAAAACACATGCTGAAGATTATTTCCCCTGATAATTCAGTGTGGATGTTGGTTATCTTAATGGTATAGTGGTACATGCACGAAGTGTGTTACTTATTCATGATCTCTGTGCAATATACGCAGTAAGTCATAGGAGGGAATTCATAGATACTCATCTCTTGTGCTTTTAGCTTCTCTTCGTGTCTCCGCTCCCACCCCATTCTGTCACTCACTCTTTTTTGTCCCCTTTTCTTTCTCTCCACTGTCAGATCGGCACAGAGTGGGACGCCAAAGAGCGTATGTTCAGAAACTTCGGCGGCCTAATGGGGCCCATGGACGAGACAGTGGGCATGCAGAAGTGGAGCAAGGGGCCCAACATCACCGTCACCGTCGTGTGGATCGATCCCACCAACGTCATCGCGGCCACCTATGACATTCTGATCGACGCCAGCGCCGAGTTCACCCACTACCGCCCCCCGCTGAACCAGCCTCTGCGACCCGGCGTGTGGAGCGTCCGCATCCTGCACCACTGGAGCCCCGTGGCCGAGATGAAATTCCTCATTGCCCCGCTGTCCCATCACAAACACCAGCCCATACGGCAAGGTGAGAGATTTAGACAGTTTCCTTGGTTGCCATGAGGCTTATTTGCAACCAACACTAAGCATAACACAAAATGACTATTGATTGAGGTATTTGTATAAATAGCCTTGCCAGACGCTATTGCACTGCCCGCGCTGTTCCGAAACAACTGATTTAAACAAGCAGCCGAGGTGTCAGCCCTAAATAACCAGCATTTCAATACACATCTAAGTTTAGTGGAAGCCCCGTACGCCACACGTAGATTCTGCACAGTGCAATTTAACTCAACAGCCTGCAATAAATCCTGTGTTTGTGAAGCTTGTAACATTTACTCTGTGTTGATACTGTGTCACTGAGGAGTCCGCTGGTCCTACCTCCAGGCTGGATTTTGTACGTTTACAATTTTCGAGGCACTCGTATTTCACCTGAATTGCTGTGGAGAGGTGCATACGTAGGTTATGATAACCCAATAATACAGCAAACACATTTACATTTGATACATTTGTATCATTTGTAGGATTTTTTTATACTGGAGTCTCCCTTGTAAAGACAGTATTTTTACAGTGTAGTACAGTTGCGTTTTCTTCCACCACCACGAGTGTACGTAATATATTGGCACGAAAATCAAAGTCTGATAGGAATTAACACCTTTCTGACACAAATTAAAAAATTACAAACTTTAAAAGAATGATGTTTGTTGTACAACATGGCCACTAGTACTTGTAATGAAACCCACGATCGACGGGCTCAGTTTAGCTTTGAATCACAGACAACTATCTGCCCCAGATCAGTGGTTTGTATTCGGCGTGTTGAAATTGAAAATGCAGAGCTTGAAATACGCACAGTAGGTTATGTTGAGTGAGAGGAAGTTTATATTCAGTTTACACTCGCAGAATTTATTGAGCAGCCAGAGAAACATTGCATTCACGGCGAAGTAACAATTTCCCGTTTAGGTAGACACACACACACACACACACACACACACACACACACACACACTGACACACAAGAGCCGTGTGTTTGCAGTGATGCCCTTTCTAATCAAGCCTCTGGGCCTCTGCAGACCCTGGTTGTTTGTCATAAAGTCGTCCCTAATAACCCAGCGAGCTGCTCATACATACTAAACAGAATGTTAAACAACAGAGCACTTAGCCCTCCAAAAACAATGACACAATTAAGTCAATCAGCCGCCATGGATAAGGGGCAGGATTGCATTGTTCTAGTCCATAAGCAGCCCGTTTGCTCTGAAAGTCACATGAGACCCGAGACGCTAGCTGCGGCATAATCGCGTCTTTCTCTCTTTAATAATCTCCCTGAGCCGTTTTAATGTCGTGGAGAAGCAAACTAATAAAGTTACGGCTTTTGTCTTTAACCTGAGCCTCAGTGGAGATGTTGGGGGGGGGGGGTGTTGTGAATCACTGTGAGCTGAATATGAATCACTAGTTTATGGGTGTTTAGGGTCGTCTGCGTTACTCAGTCGTGTGTTGGCTTCATATTGAATTAGATGCTTGGAGAAATTTGGCAACAGTGTATCTGTGCGTCACCACAACACATTTCCAGCAGCATTGCAGCTCAGGTGTACGGTAAGTAGGATCACATACACTCACGTCAGCTGGTATTGGCTCCAGCCAACCACCCAAAGTGACAATTAACAGATAACCGTTACACTTTGTTGAACTCTTCAGGTGTCTCATCACAGAGGTAAAACAGAATGTACCTCAGCAGATTTTATTTTTGCTTATACGGTAATTAACACTCGCCGCATCAGTGGCCTCTGTTTAGCAAAGGTTTCATAGTCTCCCTTCGAATGCATCAGAAAACATTCATTAGTTCGATTTAGGTCGTTTCCTTGGGTGTTGGCGCGACCCTTTGGTTTAACATTTGGATTTGGGATTGTGTCTTTAATTCACACGTCATAAGATATGGTTGACGTGAAGTTGTAGAGTTATATCACATCCATATATTAGAGATATTTCACAATGTGATACTATGCATTTATTTGTTTAATAGGATCATCAACCTCTTTGTCTTAAAGTGTAGTTTATAGTCCTTATTTATTATCTTCACCGTGTGTGTGTGTGTGTGTGTGTGTGTCTGTGTGTGTGTGTGTGTGCTTTAGTCTTAGCTGTTCCATCCACCCACCTATAATTTACTGGCATGTCTGGCACCAGGTTTCCCTCCTACATGCAGTGCAAGTAAAACTTTATGGCGTGGCCTTCAACCAGCATTGGCAGCAGCAGACACGTGCACACACACACACACACACAAACACACACTGAAATGCAAGACTACGTAACACACACGTGTCCCACAAAAGCCCCGCTTTGGCATGTGCAGAACATCTCGCCTCGCCTGGTGGAACACCTCACGTCTGACGGCGTCTTTCTGTCACCGGCGCATGAAAAGCGCTGATGTCTGCAAACATCTGGGTGCGAGGGAGTTTGTGTTCGGCTGCCACGCTCAGAAGCGATGGCCGGAGCCCCAGTTCGAGGAGCTGTGAGGAATTTACAGCTCCGCTGGAGCTCACGGCGGTGAAGGTGTTGCGAGTTTGTGTCTACACATTCTGTCTTCCTGCACAGCTTGACCGTCATGGGAAGAGGGAATGAGTGTGCGTCTGGGTATGTCTGACTGTTTCCAACAAGTCAGCATTGCAGTGACTTGACAAACCACATCAAAGAGTCCAGTCAAACCCCCCCAAAAAAAGAAAATCAATCCAAGCAAATTAGCATTGAGTTTAAGTTTTTCAGATATTCATCAAGCAAATCACGTTCACTGCTTTGTTATCTCATGTCTCCTTTTTTTCTCTTTTTTCTCCCTTTCCCTGCAACTTTTTTCCCCATTCTTCAATCCCCCTTTCTCTGTCTGACCACTGATTATCATCTCTTCACACGTCACCCGTTTCTTTCTCCCTCTCCCACGTCTCTCCAGAGGAGACCGTGAAGCTTCACAACGGGCCGGCGAAGAACAGCTACATGGAGCAGAGTTTCCACGGCCTCAACCCGGTGCTCAACATCCCCGTCAGCCTGGGCTACGTGGAGCAGGCCAAGAGGAACGCGGCACTGACCGGGCCGGAGCTCGAGCGCTGGCTAGACGGCCTGGTGGGCGAGCTGTGGGAGGCGGCCGACGTGTGCGCCGTGGGCCCCACCGCCTGTCCTGTCATGCAGGCCTGCTCCAAGAACCCGTGGAGCTCCCTCAGCCCAGACCCCAAATCCCAGCTAGGAGCGCCGCGGGCAGACGGGCGCATCAGGTAGCAGCGAGGCCTCCAGCTGGACGGGAGGCCACGGCACGGGAGGTTCACTGTCGACTTTTTTATTTATTTAAGGGGTTTGTTGTAACCTGGGGGAAGGAAAATTGTTCTTCCTCTGTCTTGGGGGGGAAGAAGAAAACTAAAGAAAAAGTGGATTTTTTGGGGGGGGGGGGTGCCTGGACATAAGGCAAAGATTTTCAGATCCTCCCGTGGGGTTCCTCCTTTTAGGGGATTATGCTGGCTTTGCTATTTCAGTTTCTCAGTGTATTTATTTTACGTCTCATGGCTGAGTTTTAACTGTGATCCAAACGTTGCAATTTTCTCGAGCGTCTATTTTGCTGCTGAATGAATTATGAAGTCAGCTTTTAAAGCCGTGCGGCCATGTGAGCGTGGATTGTCGACACTGGTAGCAGACTGAGATCTGCTGCGATAAGGCCTTAGCTGTAGGACATGTATTTGAGGAGGTAGCCTGGTACTGAATTAAAACGTGCCTCCTTCAGGTTCACGTCAGCAAATTAAAAAAAAGAGCTGATATCTGATTGTTCAGATGAACCCCAACTGTTGGAAAAAAGGATTTTGATACGACTCAAACGCAGCACCATTGGAGAAACTTTGAAAAACAAATATTTAGGCATTTTTAAAGCAACTCACTGGGTATCTGATAGTTCAGTGACTCGGTTTGTGAATCAGTAGAATAAATCAGTAACAGCAGCACAACTTCCTTCAGCTCAGTGCCTGATTGGGATGTGGAACTGTCGTGGCTGGGCTCCCCGTCTGCTGCTGCCACATTGTCGTAAATGTGGGGGAGAAAAAGGAGAAATGCAAATACAGAGGCCTTCTCAGCATAATTACAACTATACGATTATAATAGAGATTCAATGTAGACGTATTTGTGTCCTAAATTCATAAATGCTTCATTTGTGGCTGTTGTACATTAGTATTTTTAAGACTTAACATTGCCATAGAGTAGTTTTCTTTAATAGAGCCCAGATGTTGTGACAGGCAGAGGACAAAGAGAGAATCCTTTTGTCTGTTTTTTTTCTTTCTTCTTTTGTTACCAAACTGCCTCAAACTTGAAACACATTAATCTCAAGCTGACCTTAAAATCCTTGTATTCAGCATCATCATTTATTTTAACCTTTTTATTTCCAGTCAATTCAGCGACACTTTACGTTGTACATAATTATTCAAGAAGTCTCAAAAATTGTGTGAATGAGTGGGGGGGGGGTGAGTCCATGAGTCGCTATTTATTTATAAGTTTATATTAATACGGATATTTTTAGTCAGTGACTAAATAACTGCAACGCTGCCTTGGCAGCATGATAAATATTTTTTTGTAAAGAAAGCCGCCTTTATTTACAAAGGCCAACACCCCAAAATCTTACTGTACCTTTCTTATGGCCCGCACCTGTGTGTCCGTCAGTGTTGTCCTGTCTGAATAGATCTTCTTGTCTTGGTTTCCTACACGGCTGTTTGCCAAGTGCATCGCGAGAGCAAGCCACTCTGACCTGTGGGGTCAGAGGTCGGCCGCCGAACAATCCTCACCAAACAGCCAAGGTGAAAGAAAAAAAAAGAACACTCCTCACAAGCAAACACATCGGACAACGTCTGGATTGAAGGAGAAACTTTTTATGGTGATTCGTGGTTCAGTTTGAGAATGATGCCGAGTGGCAGTGATCTTCATGCTGTGACAATAATGTACAAATTTAGGGTGAGTATTATATTGTGTCTTGATTGCAAAATGCATAATTTATTAAAATCGGGTCTGCGGCACCTCGTTTTCACCTCGTATATCTACATTTCAAGTACCTTCTCCTGCCATCAAGACAATCTCTGGGCCATTTGAGACAGCGAACGCCGCAGAGGGTGCACCCCGTACCGCAACACATCTCGGACGAGGGGTTACGGTCGCACATTTGTCTTGCGTTGAAAAAAGTTTCATCTGAAGCCGATTAGGAGTTCAATCTGCGATTGTCAACATTGTTTAGCCACCACGCGCACGCTAAGTGAGTGTTTTTGCTCTGGCTAATTAGGAGACATTACTGTTCATTAATGTCAAGTTCACCTTGCCTCTGTGCCGGATGTGTCTATTATAATTGCCATCACTCGTTCCCTCTCAAATCGACAAATCGTTCCCGGGCTTCGGTTGTAAAGGACAATTTGGTTTGGCCCCGGCTTCTGCTGCCATCTCTTAACTTAAAAGTGCCGCTGTGCTCCGAGTTATTACTTCACACAATACACGCTACTATGGAAGTTCAATGACATTTTTGGAAGAAGAAAAGAAAAAGGGGGGGGGGGGTGAATTAAATAAATGTAACTCAATGTGAAAGTCCTATTTTGTAACAAAATGATTAACAAATGAAGAAGATGTACATAGGTATTTTGTATTGAAATATTGTTTAAAAGGTATTGTACATGTAAATACAGATGTGGTGGGGAAAAAAAACAAAAGACATTGAATTATTAAGAGTTTTTAAAATGTCAATAATTGGGCACAAATGAATCGATGGTGTTTATTGATCAGAGTACATAAGGTGTTTCAGTGTTTTTTGGACAACAGCCTCGTCCTGTTTGCCTCTCAGAGAAAATCACATGCCAGATTGTTGTTGTTCTTGCTGGAATGTATTGTTGAGCAACTGTTGCACAAATTTCTCTGATTGATGCCCCCCCCCCCACCCCCTGCTATTTGTTTGATTTGATTTTTTCTGGGGAGGCTCTGTGTGCCTTAGCTGACTTTTAGAACCTTCTCTGCCCATCAAAGGAAAAAACCCTTATTGTGTTGTTCTGTTTTGACATGACACGATGAATACCGCGAGTCCGTCGAGGGATTCACTTGGAACTGCAACACCAAAAAGAGATGTCTGCTGTTGTATATATCATCAGGCCTTCTGTCGTTATCAGCTTTCCTTCTTTTTTTTCTCTGTCCCTTTGTGGGATTTGTTTTGTTGTACTTGACTGGCTTGTTTTACTTTTCTCTGACTGCTTTTTGGAAATAAAAAATTCTCTGGAGAAACTACTCAAGCGCCTCGGCAGTAATATATGTTGTGTGGCTCATGACAAACCTTTAAGCCATTTTTTCCGCCACTGCTCTGTTTCTTTTTTGGGGGGGTTTAACCATCATTTCATGCGTTAGATATTTTCCCTCAGTCGAACTGAGGTAGTTGAATTGTTAACTGTGGGTACAGCTAGTTGCTCCCTCATGTTTTCCAGCGAATTAGCTTCAACGACTGTCCTCTCGCGGAGATTCTCTGCCGACACCCGCGACTTGGGTGTGCAGCTACAGGGCAAGTCAGGGCATTTCAAGTGAACCACGACGGCTTCCTGTAAACGGAACAAATCCAAATCACACCGTGCCCCCGGGAATACAGCTTTGAAGTGGAGCTACACCGGTCCTGATAAGCAGAGGACTGTCAATAAGATGGAGAAGATAATCTGTGTGTGTGTGTGTGTGGGGGGGGGGGTGTTCACACCATGCAGCACTGTTGAGTGTTTGACAGACTGAGGAACACTATGGTGCCAACGGATACTGTCCCATAAGACTTGGGACATGCACTCTAATTATCCTGGTTTACTGTACATCGTGTGTGTGTGTGTGTGTGTGTGTGTGAGAGAGAGTGAGTGAGTCACAAAGTGATCAAGAAAGCAAGAAAACATATTTACATGCATGTTTGCACACACCGCACACATACACACACACACACACACACACACACGTGGGTGAAGAGCACTGTGCGGCCTTGTACTGCACAATTGCCCCGTGAGCAGGAGAAGCGTCGCTGTGTTTGCTCAGCTACGACGTGCAACACTGAAAAGCTGGCCCGCTGATGCTGGGAGCAAATGACTCGGATTAATGGCAGATAAACACTCTGATGATTATTTTCAGCATTTAACTCTCGCTCACTGACACACGTGCGGCTTCATTAATTAGCACCCCTGAAACCGAGAGAGGGAGAGAGGGGTGTAATAACAGGGACGTTATGCCTCTCTCTCACGTCGGTAAAAGGCCATCTGCACATGGAGAGGAGGGGAACGCTCGTCACCACTGAATTCATTATTCAATACGGTCACCTTGCACAATACCAAATCACTTCCCGAGTCACGACGCATACAATTTACACCTCTACGAAACCCCAATAACACAACTGCATTATCTACATTTTGATAATAATGTTCAAGATGTATGGTTTTACTTACCAAACCACTAATGGGTGTGAGTGAATGAATACAAAATATCAATTTAGAGAATAAAGAATAAAATTATTATCTCCAAATTGGTTAAAGAACAAATCCAATTTTTGATATTTCAGTTCCATCTCAGGACATTTTTCACATTAATAAAGAGTCTATATTTGTGACTGGTTCTCAGAATTGTACGTCTCCAGTAGGCATCAACTAACTTGGGATTTAGATTTGAGAGACAGTGATAATAATACAAAACACAAATACCCGATTCATGGGACTCATCAACCTTATTATTCAAAGTTTACTGTGTGACTTTCAGAGTATTGTGATATAGTGTATCTGTCTGAATGTTGCTGCTCTCTCACCTCTTATTTCCCCCGACTTCACCTCTGTCTCACCTATCGTCTCCCTGTCCTGCTGTATAACAGCAATGTATGAAAATGTATAAATCCATACACACAGGGCATGAACACATCACTCCTCTCCCCTTTGATAGCAGCTTATATACAGTACTTACAATGGGTTATAAAGTCACAAACTCACAATCAAATAGTGAATCCCCTGTTCGTGTGGGAGATATTCCTGAGTTTGTGCAAATCGGGCTGAATGTTACAGTGAAACTTGTGAGCATGTATTTAAACAGCAGAGGCTTTTTAGTCCTGCAGGATTACTGTACTTGGACCCTGGTGAGGACTTTGGCTCGGCTTCATGTCCAGACTTTGAAAGGTCACTTTTGCGTCGGGAAACAATGAAGACTTTATCAGTCAAGCTTGTTGCCACTTCGATCCAAGACGGCGTCAAGTGTCCATCTGGCCGCTGGTTGCCGGGCAGCGTGCCAACACACAGATGGCAGATTTCTGATGCTTTTCCATGTTCGAAGATTCAGCCTCTCGTAAATCGACAAACCAGGATATACGTACATCTGGGCATTTCTCTTTTTTGTTCTTGTCTATTACAGTTACCGTGCTCAAACTTGTCTTCTGCCTTCTGTTTACTTAATTTCTGGATTTGTTCCAAATCAAACACACTCAGTCACGTTCTGTCAAATGACATGACAACAACTGGCAGAGCCTCCCTACTAAATACACACACACACACACACACACACACACACACACACACACACACACACACGTGCAGACCAATCACAGCCTGAGCTTGGGTTGTGTCCTTCATTGCACCTCACTGCAGCCACATTACTGTAATGCTGCTCCATAAAATAAGCAAGCCCCTCTGCTCCCTTGCAAATCTAAGCAGACAGCACTCATTCATGGAGAGAGGACAGAACCGGTGTCAAGGTAGAAAACGCCATGAATCTCCCACAGTTATTGGCACAATGCATTTTAAATTTCAGAATTTTAGAGTGGGAGAGTTTTTGAATTTTATTGTCTGTGTAGTGAAAGCATTACCATGAATCTTGAACGTGGGCACTGCACCTTGTTTTGAGTGACTATATTCTGTATTAATCCGTGGCTGAAAAATATTCCCCAACAATACATATTTTTTTTACTCCTCTCCGTGTATTGTTTGATAAAACCTGTAGTAGCGGGCTGTTTTAAGAGATGCCAGATTTTTATTGAGTGAAACTATATTTCATTTTTGACTCAAGACGTAGTGAGAAGCCCTGTGTGTGTGTGTGCCACGCGCAGGTGGCGGAAGCTAGAAGGAACTTTGTGGGAGGGTTGCACCTACTGATGGTTTTTGGTCTATTCGTGATACTGGAAGACAATACTGTAACAAAAATGGTGAACACTCCTCGCTTTTTTCCTTGAACTCTTTTAGTTGCATGCATGCGTTGACTAACCCATCCACGGGTAGACAGTCGAGAGAGAGAGAGAGAGGAGATATGACGTGCAACACGGGCTCCCGCTGGTGAGGTAATCTGTGTTCAGTGTTCGGAAGTGGCCTGTTAAATTTCGCTGTGCATTTGAAATGATGAGTACCCGCACTAAAGGAAAGATGAATGGTCACCTGATGTATGCTCTGTGTGTGTGTGTGTGTGTGTGTGTGTGTGTGTGTGTGTGTGTGTGTGTGTGTCACCGCAAGTCTGTATAAATGAATGACAGGAACGATGAGGGATATTTTCAGAATAACTGGCAGTATTGAATCCAGAAGTTAACCACTAGCCAGTCTTAACAGGGTCATTTCTCCACATTAGGTAAACTATGGAATCGTCCCCACGGCGATTGTAACCTGAACACCAGGCAGATCCCTCGCAGATAGGTGGGCGGGTGCATTATCGATCCTGGAGGAAAGATGACTTTGCCACCGCAGCAACACACGTGGCATACGGGGACAAAGTGAGTGATTTATAGTTCACAATGCCCGGCGAGCCGGAGACAGTCTCAGATCCTGTCACATGTCCTGTGATTCGTTCCCTGGAGTCTCAAAGTAGTAGTCAGCAGTACCAAACCTTTTGTTGGATAATTGGTATCGCAAAAATATATGCCAACGGAACCTTTATCCAAATGAATTCTCAGCTCATTTGCTTCTCCTTCACAAACAACGGTAATCAGATGGCCGACTGTATGGGATGAGACAGAAAAAGGGATGTGTGCTGAGTGTTAGGGCGGGTATCTCACTGCCAATCAGATGTATCCACCTGTTGATGCTGACCGTCAGCCCACATTAACCCTTGCCTTTCATCACATCAACACCAAACGCCTTTTTTTCGAGTGACAACTCGCATTTTTCGGGCATTCATCGGAGGGCCACACCATCACCATCTACGCTGAAGTTGTGACGAGCTGTGTTTGTTGTCTGTGAACTCCTCCCCTCAACATTCAGCGAGGACAATCGCAAATGTTGTTTGCTCGGGACTTTTTAAAGATCTGCACTGGGGCCACACTGATGGGAATCGACCTGGTTGGGGAAGGCTACCGTCTGAAGCCACTATCACCAGCCACGGAGAGATTTGAATGGTGAGACTTTGATCACCAGCTGGCTGGTGATGACGCCTGTGTCTCCAATGGCTCTAATCCGATGGACAGAATAATGACATCATCTTGCAGGGCCAGTGCTCCCGCTGCGACGTGGCGTAGCAGGAGCCTCCGATGAACACGGGAAAAAGAGCTGTGACAGTCGAATCCCATTTCAAGCACATCCACACTGCACAGCTCCAACTCATACTGCCAAGCCAATATATTTCCAGACAGGCGGAAGATGCTTGTGAGCTGGAGTGGGTGCTTAATATTTCAATAACAGCCCGCAGGCACTGAGAAAGGGAGTTGGAAGGCGGGCGGGGGCGAGGCGTTGTGGGAAGCGAGGGGATGACAGGTTGGTGCCCGGTGTTACACGAGGAGGTGTCTGAAAACATCAGCTGTCGGACGATAACAACACCGGGAACGCTAAGAGCGAGGAAGTGGGGCCAAGGCCACATGGCGCGCCGATCAGAGGGGCTGGAGGAAAAGCATCCGTCGAGCATCCACTTACACACCTGCTGGAACAAGGCGCGTGTGAGCGGCAGAGAGGCAGGAGGAGACAAGCTTTCACTCCGAGAGACAACCTGACCACAGGCCCGGATGCCCAGCGGTGGATCGTGTAAGTTCAGACACAGTGGCGTTCATACATTTATTTATGGAGAAGAAGAGTGGGAAGTGTCTGCCGAGAATCTGCCGTACACCAAGCAGAAATGAAATAAATAAATCAATGTAAAAACAGCGGAAAAAAAAGGTTTTATGAATGTTGGATAAAGATCCGATATTCTTTGAAGAAATACAAGCAGCTGTCATTTGCAGTACTATCACGCTGGTTCGGTGCTAGTCATACATTTCAAAAGTCTCGACCCTGATCACGAGGGCCAGCGGTGAAACCAGCATAGAAAACACATTTTTATATGTGCATGTCATCTTCCATTAACACGTCTTTCTCTGGAGAGCAGACGACATGTAATGCAGGACGCTTTTTACGGGCTGTTATACTTGGCTTATTCCCAGGCCGAGAACAGTTGCACGTCTCTTAGCATGGGAAAGACTAACACTCCATTGACACATACTGTAAGTAATGATGACCTAATGGTATTCCAACATGTAAAACTGCACAAATTTACAAGGGAAGTTAGCTATCTTCACTTTCCTATCTACCTCGCAGAGCTCTGTAAGACTCAAAATAGAGAGTCATTCGGTCATCATTCTTAATTTAAACACGTTTAAAACTCAAACAATACAAAACTTGGTCTGAATGACATTGGACGACAGCTAAGGTTAGTTAAAGGGGCAGAAAGCGATTCTAAAGCAAAATGCCCTATTTGACGTATGTATGCTCAAACCATATAGACTATAGACTTAGATGTAAAGATGGACGACGCCAGTTCCCCACAAGTGTGGCCAAAACATCTTGACCGCCCCCTGCTGGCTGGTGGCAGTATATTTCACAAACCCCACCTCCTCCGTGTTAGCAGATCGGACATAAAAAAAGTCATAGTACACGTCAAAACATATTTTCCCACGATGGCTTCTGTCATTCTTGGCAGTTCTACTGAGACTTACTTGCAATTGTCGGTGGGACCTCGATACTGCAGCCCCACCCCACCTCGATCCCACTCCACCATCACTACTGGCTCCAAATGAGCCCCCCCCCCACGTGAGATACTTTGGTTTCCTTTTTTGTACAGTGAGAGGAAGTGGAGACACATCTGTCTATGATTACAGTTCATGGTTCAAACTAGTCAACAAATCCACAACATAAGACAAGGAGAAAAACCCAAAAGAATAATATTAGTTAGTGGTGGTTTGATTTTTTTCTTCTATCCAATATTAACTTGTTTTTTTGTGGAAGGTTAAGTAAAGGCTGAGTAACAGAGGAGGCCTGAGTCCATGGCAGAGGGAGGCCGTCGTAGCAGGAAGGAAGTAATGCAGGAAGTAACTTTCTACCTGGACAGGAAATGAAAGGTAGGAAGGAGGGGGGAGGGAGATGATAAATGAGGCACATCCTGTGAGCCGAAAAAGGCGGGAAAGTCTAAACAAAGAAACCGTGGAGGAGGACAGACTGAAAGAGGAGGGAGAGTACCCAAAGGAGAAATTAGCTCTGAAACAACTGAAGAGTAAAAGCTAAGAAGAACAGACGAGTCATAGTAGACCCCACTTTGACGGACAACTAACAGCCGGCCATAGAGGGACCTCGCTGGGTGGGTTGTGAAGACTGACCTTTGCATCTTCAACTACTCGGTGGACCTGCTGGACCTGCTCCGGGACCCCTGACTGTGGTGGAGGAAAAGAAAGCGAAGCCAAGGCGAGTCTCCAATCTTTAATCTCTCATGGCTGCCTCTATATACCTTCCTCCTTGGACCCCCCCCCCACAAGCAATTACACATTCCTCCTCTTCACACACACCTTCATATTATCACACACACAGAGACCTCATGCTCCGTATGAACGGAAAGACTGATTATTATACTTGAGGTCCAGTCCAGAGGGTGAATTGGATTATGAATTTAATTTGTATCATCATTGTTGTTGGAAAATCCTTTTGATTATACTGTCATCTAGTTGAGTATACTTTATTTGGTGAACCTTCTGTGATGTGTTGACTTTTGTTTTGTACCTTGTGTAGCCAGGGCTAGTAGGCCGGGCTTTGACCAAATTATTCATGTAAAATATTTAAAATAGTGACAGGAAAATAACTTCTAATTTCTCCTGTCTGGCGCCCAACGAGCAATTTGGTCATTTATAGTTTACCTATACGCTACACCGTCTTCCAGAAAACACCGTGTTTGAAATGTCTGAGAGGCCTTGTCTTCATTTCTTGAATGATTTTTCTCCCATGAAGTTTTGCTCTAATTGGTACGGCAGAACCGATGCCACTGTTACCGTGGCTACAGCAGTGTTCACAGCTGATCGGGAAGCCCCGGCTGTGCGGGTCGTGACATTTCCGACACACGCTCTCTAGACCAATCGCGAAAAAGAGTATAGGCCAGCTGGCCAATCAGAGCAGACTGGTCTCTTCTGGAGAGGCGGGTCAAGAGCTAAAACGTAGCATTTCAGACAGAGGGTGAAAAGTGGTGCTCCAGCATGTGAACCTGTATTAGCAGGAGCCCGCATTAAAATGATGAACCTAAAAATATCCAAAAATGGGCACTTTAAACCGAAACACCTGTTCATGAGACAGACAGGACAAAACAGCCCACTGTTGAATTAACATATTAGGATTATTCCGTCTCGGCCTAACACAGCCATTGATTCACTCCAAGCAAAGAGCCTGCAGTCGATTTTAAAATGCTGATCGGCTGTGTGTTTGAGTTGAGATGTGCGGTGGAAATGAGTCAGGAGGGGGAGGCTGAGGAGGAGGCAGAGAGATGGAGACAATGGTGTGTGTGTGTGTGTGTGTGTGTGTGTGTGTGTGTGTGTGTGTGTGTGTGTGTGTGTGTGTGTGTGTGTGTGTGTGTGTGTGTGTGTGTGTGTGTGTGTGTGTGTGTGTGTGTGTGTGTGTGTGTGTGTGTGTGTGTGTGTGTGTGTGTGTGTGTGCGTGCGTGCGTGCGTGCGTGCGTGCGTGCGTGCGTGCGTGCGTGCGTGCGTGCGTGCGTGCGTGCGTGCGTGCGTGCGTGCGTGCAGTAACAGAGAAAGAGACGGAGACAAGGAGACAGCTCCCAGCAGAACTCTAAAACAACAGCGCGTCTCCATGACGGATGATACGCAGAGGCCGGCTGGCCAGCCAGGCGAGCAGCCCATTCCCTCCTGAACAGACCGTCACCGAATAGGATCCCCATCAGCAGCGCAAGAGGGGAGAGGAGAGGGCAAAGGAGAGAGAGAAGGGGAAAGGGGGGGGGGGGGTCAGAGGAGGAGAGGAGAGGGTACAAGAAGAACGGAAGAGATGGCACAAGAGGGAGGGGAGGCGGAGTGAAGCAGAGAGGAGGCAAGGGAGATTTGAAAAGGGCATTAAGGCCGACTTCCTCAATTATTCATTTAGAAATCAATACAACCCCCGTGTAGCAGCGAGGGGGGGCAGAAGAAGGAGCGTCGCAGGAGCAGGAGGTGCATCAGAGAATTTCAAGTGATTTCGTTTTTTTTAAATTTTTCTTCTCGGTTATGAAATGCAGCATTTCGGATGCTCGCGGCGCGTGCGGCAGGTGTGGACGCCGCGTCCTGAGAGGTCAAAGGTCCTCGCCGCTGTCTCGCGGCAGAGCTACGGAAAAGCGACGAAACAGCATGGGTGTCGAGTGAGGATTTCTTTTCTTTGTATCGCCCGAAGAAAACTGTGGTAAAAGAAGGAACAGAAAACACCTCCCCGACCGAGCTCCCCCTCTCGTGTAGCTGAAGGAGGGCGAGCTTTGCGGCCTGGCGTGACAAGAAGAGGTGCACCTACAGTAAGCGAGGGCAAGGGGCTTTTGTTTGCGATCGGATCTGCCCATTAAACCCCCCCCCCTCCCCGACTCATCCTTTTCCACACAGCCTCATCTCCAGGCCCGTCCTTTGTGAGGGACCGAGGGGATAGATCTCTTAAATGTCACGACGACCGATGGCGCGGGTGTCAAAGTGTGGTGACATTACCGCCTCCGCTCCCCCTCTTCCTAAGTCAGGCCTGTCTGCCACTGACATTTCGCCGGCCGTGTTGACGTGGGACTCGCCGGCCAAAATGTCACTCTCAAGATTTATAGCTGTGAACACCGACTGGTGGAGCGGAGCGGAGCGGTGTGCAGCCAGGTAGAGGAAGGCAGCAGCAGGACGTAGGAATTTGAGCCTTCATCGGCTTTCTGTCGTCTCATTTTCCTTTCTTTCTTTTCTTTCTTTCTTTTTTTTCTCCTCTTTCCCTTGATGTCCACTGTCATCTTCTCTGTGCTGTGAAATTATTTTCCCCTCCTGTCTTGTTGAAAAAAACCCCCGAACGGATTCTCTTCTCGTGCTTCAGCTTCCCTCTTCTCTTCTCATTCATCCACTCGTCTCTCGTCGCCTACTTACTGAATTATTTCATCTCAATGAGAGAAAAGTAAGCATTTTAGGTTTTACCCCCCTCGGTTGCTGTTTAAAGGATAAGACTGGTAATATTCTACTTTTTTTTTACCTGCCATGAAAACCATAAGAAGGTCTTTCCCTAACCCCGACTGTGGTGCTCAGAGACAATCTTTCAGAAATTGGTTATACACATTTATATTGTGTCATTGTCAAAAACAAAGCTAAATATTTCCTTAAAAACAGCTGGAAGCTGTAGTTTCTGGCAAAATATTCAACAAACAAGAATTTGTGTTGCTGTGTTTTCCAACAGTGGATTCAGCTGTAGTGTCTCTCAATGAGTGGGTCCCTGACTGTTGGTGTCTTGCACATGCACATGCATGTAAGTAAGACAATACGTTCACAAAGTTTATTATGCTGGTCTGACCCAGAGGAGGGTTCAATAGAACAGGTGACCTACAGTGTATACGCTCCTGCTATTGGTCAACGGCACAAATTGGCCTGTGAAATTCCCCCAGCGCTAAAGTCATTTCATTGATGATGTGAAATTTTGAACTCTGGTTTGACCAAACATTCATTCTTCAACTGAGTAATAATATGAGTTTTTCCTTCATTCCTGTTTGGTTTTCTCTCACTTGTTTCCCCCCCCCCCCCCCCCCCCCCCCCCCCCCCCCCCCCCCTCCTTTGTACCTGATTCCTTATATTCAGCTTCTCTTCTCTCCTGTATCTTTTTCAAAAACCTCATCTGTTATAAATCACCAACATGTTCTTGGCCATTTCAAATGGTCTCACGTTGAGTAATGAAAGTGAAGCTGTGACAGAGGCGTATCTCATATCACAGTTTCTCGTCGGCCTGATTTATTCCCGGGGGGGGGGGGGGGGGGGGGGGGACACAAACCACATGACAGGAAAATCTACAGCTCACACGTGCAATGCAGCTTCACTTTTGCCTCCGCGTCATCCCCCTCGTTTTTTAACGACTCTTTTAAAATTCCTGGTCGGAGTAAATGAGGCCTAATAGAAAGCGATTAGTGAGGGTTGGGAAAATGGGACCGAATGCAGGGCGAAAAGGAAAAGAGGGCAACTTTTCTCTCTTGGCT
This sequence comes from Scophthalmus maximus, assembly GCF_022379125.1. Lineage (NCBI taxonomy): Eukaryota > Metazoa > Chordata > Actinopteri > Pleuronectiformes > Scophthalmidae > Scophthalmus > Scophthalmus maximus. The sequence goes on from NC_061522.1 coordinate 18,750,598, forward strand.
CAATGTCACGGACGTGTGGCACGTAACTCTGCTTGGTGATTCCCTGCGAGACAAGGAGTCCCATCTCAAGGGCGCTGTTTTTCCTTCCTTTACGGGCCACATGAAAAACATGCCTGCATCTGCATGTGTGACTCTGAAAATGTATCGGCACGTGGAATGCCGTTGTGTCCCCATGTCCCCGTTCACAACATTCGCCCCTTTCAGGAACTAGGAATCCGCCTTGGCGTTAGTTGGATGAAAATGCAGGTTTCGATATTATTCGACCAACTCTGGAAAAGGTTTGACGAGTCCAGAGGGTCGCATGAATCTTTTTACACACTGAAAACACTTACACAGACTGGAAGGACAAGGCTTTCAGCTGACGGACACCTCTTGGTTGTGCACTGTGCAGCTGGATGTACGCACCGATCACATCCCAAATAAAAGCAACGGATATTGCCTTTACTTGATTCCCTACAGATATACATGTTGCAGTGTGCGATCGAGTCATCGTCTGCCTTTATCTCCGCGCGTCGTGTCACCATGTCATCGACACACCTCCGACTGAGCCCGTCACGTCGTTCGGATTCTGACTCCTGATTAGAGTGATCGAGTGAGTGAGCTCAGGATGGTGATTAAAATCAACAACGCTTAAAGAACCTAATCAAAAAGCTGAAAATGCCAGGCTGAAAATCCGTATCTCTGCACTTCCTGGTTGAAAGCTCCAGGGGCGCGGTCCAAATGTCCTTCCTATCTACTATTCCTTGACCTCAGTGGAAAACGTCATGAGGTCAAGGGAAGGTGTTTCACTTTAACTTGCTATTTAGTCTTTAAAAAAATAGGTATGCATCCTAAAAAAAACAACACTTCTTCAATATAAGACCTCCTTCTAGAACTGTCTTTGTATATATATTACCAATCATTCAGTTACATTACATTAATGTATGATGATATGATAACTAAAAAATGTTTTACTTTTGCTACGTCGTGCTTATTTTGCTGTTGATACTTCCGCATTAGTTATCAGTATAATTCAGGGCTTTTTTCTTGTGACTGACTATTTCTTTTACTTTGTTGTATTGCTTCTTTTACTGAAGAAAAGCATGTGATTACTCATTCCACCACTGCCGCTACAGTTTAGTCAGTTTATCAGGGATTCATTTGAAGTGTCCGCAGGTGATGATATAAGACTAGGTTTTATTAATCCTTTAAATGCCAGGCTGTTTAAAACCGTCTACCTCACAGTCGTTCTTTCCTGTGAGCTCTTTTACCACGTCATCTCTTGACCTTGCTCCAGCGCAACCCAGCTCACTGCAGCAGCCTCGTAAGACAGCAGACAGACATCATATCCTCGTGACTTCCCTCCCTGTCCGCCCCGGCTCCACCAGTGTTTAAGTCCTGCCTGCTCTCCGGGCTCACAGGCCCAGTCAGTCGTGATGAATGTGGAACAGGGCCCAGCCCGGGCGCCTGCCATTACCCTGTGACAATTTATTACCCTTTATCTGTGGGCACAATTAACCCAGGCCCAGGAAATAGGGACTTATCAGTCCTTCATTACCAGGACCTGCCCATGTCTCCATCCCTCTCTGTCACCTGGCACACACACACACACACACACACACACACACACACACACACACACACACACACACACACACACACACACACACACACACACACACACACTTGTACATCTATCTCTGTGAGGACATGCATTGACATAATGCATTCCCTAGCCCCTCACCCTAACCTCAGGCCATCACGACTAAATCCTAAGCCTCACCTTAACCTAATTCTAACCTAGACACTAAACTAAAGTCTTCAGCCTCAAATGAGTTGAGTGGACTGGCCAAAATGTCCTCGCTCTACCAAATAATCTCAATCTCTGTTAAGTCTATAACTCAAACTCTTCTAGTTAAAACACAACATTCATGACTAAACAAGCAAAAAGCTAAATCTGAGTCAAAGATGAGGGGGTGAAGATGTATTTACGTGTTATTTATTCAGATTGTAACTAAATAAGTATCATAAAATAGATGGTGGTGAAACATACAGCCCGGCAACCACCGTTTGCAAACAAGGTCAAATATTAGTCTTTGGATTTATGATCTTTTAATTTGGAGGTTTTATATTTGCAAAACTTTTCCCAGAGCCTACAGGGAATCTATTTTATGTGTGAGTGCAACATGATCATAAAATCGTAGAGTATGCGCCGAGCAAGCGAGATCCATTGGAATAAAAAAAGAGCGCCATCTGGTCCCGTATCCGGTTCTTATAATACATTCACACTGAAGCCTGACTGATTGATGCAGGGAAGTATGTGACATCACCTTTTTTCTTCTTTTTTTCATCTGAGCTATACAACTAAAGATATAGAATTCACTCGTGAAGCCATCTCATAGAGACAGACACTGGTTGATATTATATATATATATATATATATATATATATGTATAATAATGAGAAATCGTTATTATTTCATGCAGTCTCGCACCACAGTATCCACATTTTATCTGCGTATCGCTCCCGGCTCCTCGTGGCAGTAACATAATCTGTAGGAGTACCTTTGTGTGGATAATAGGACTAATCGGTCAACATTATCCGAGCATGTCTGGGGTATATCCTCCTGGTGTGCATCCAGTCAGCGCACAAAAGCCCACCATGTAGCCCACAGGCCAGGTTGCTATTCAGGCTCATTCAACGCTAATCAGTGCCAGCCTATGAGCAATTGTCGCTGGCACCAACAGCTGGCGACTGCTGACATTTTAGGCTGCGCCGACGCGCCGCAAAATGGAGGAGCGGTGCGAAAAAAAGACAACAACAACAAAAACAAACCCCGCAGTCAACCGGGGTCCCACGGGCGCCGGCTCTCCTGCAAGCCAAGGGGCCCCGGCCCGGGCTTCACTGGAAGCGCCGGGGTCTCGGCAGTCACGTAAACTGCTTGCTTGTAAATATTATACAAGTGCACCAAGTTGGCTAATGAACACAGGCCCCTGTCCAGTTGGCCAGGAGCGGGAGGACGATGACAGCCTGGCTTAACAGCACGGACATTTAGGAGAGCTGTTATGTGTTTTGTGTGTGTGGGTGTGAGTTTGGGGAGTGTTGTTCATTTGCAGCCTTGCAGGCTTATAAAGTCAGCAAAACTTTATGTGTTACATAAACAAGACATGTTGGATAATTGAAAAAAAAGAGATATATCTATATATGGAGATATATATCTATATATATAGATATATATATATATCTCCATCTGCCCTCTTCTCTCTGAGGCTTTTATTCTCTTAAAAAAACCCGTCTCCCTTTCATCTTGAAATCTCTAATAGCTCTTCCTCCTATAGGAGACGCCCCTCGTGAGTGTGTATGTGTCTGCATTTGTGGACATGCAGCACATTACAGTCGCATCACAGTACTGTAAGCAGGGAGGGGGGTTGGGGGTCGCTGAATTAATGGAAAGCCGGGGCCCGTGTAGGAGCCGACTCTGGAGATGCAGTCGCTGGAAGCACAGAAGAATCAGAAAAGGCCAAAACTCCTGCTGCGAACTGATAACAGCATAGACAAATAGTCCCGGCCACACATCCCCCTTGCGTTCATCTCTGCACCGTATGTTCCACTGTATGCGGCTTTCAAAACGAATTGACGAACTAGAGGGCGCATATTTCTACACGTGCTAAAATGCACGCACCTGTAGCCTCACATTGACCGGAGTTTCCTTGCCTTAAAGGAATCTCTCCGATGAAAACGCTATTACAGAGTTTCCCCCCCCCCCCTCCTCCTCCGTAGACTGCAGACTCGAGGCAGACAAGGATCTAAGAGAGCAGGCAGGCAGTCATTTTGGATAAAAGGATGAATTCAGCAAGGAGCACATTGAGCCCCAAAAGGACCCGGAGAGCAGCAGCTTGTTATTCTAACACAGATGTCTCCTCAAAGACGCAGCTTCGCGGCGCTGCAAGTTCAGAGAAACATCTCGAATGTCACCACGAAAATAAGCGGGATCGGCGCACGGAGGTCCTCTGTGGAAACAGCCCTCACAATAGAAACGCCGTTCCCATCCACAGAAAAATCCAGTGTCTTGACAGACACAAAAGGAGCGTTCTTAAAGCCCATAACTCCCTCTCCCAGGGGCACGCCACTAAAACCGCAACAGCTTGCGTGTTACTTGGTTGTCTTGCCAGGAGAAGGGGACGGTAGCAGGCGTCAAGGCGCGCTGGAGGCAACGTGCCCAAACAAACGTCCACTGGCGGGGCGGCGCTTTTTCTGTACAACCTACAAACTAACTGCATCTTTAAGCAAAGATTAGTTTTAGGATTACAGGGCTGGATGCTTCCAGCTCCTTCAGAGTGCTCAATCTCCTTCCTCCGAGAGGTTGTTTTTTTTCCTCGCTCCCTTTTCACTCATCCTTTATACTCATTAAACAGAATGGAGATGTGTGATGGAGCAGGATGGGAGAGAGAGGGGGACAGAGAGAGAATTAGATTCTCCGACACCCTGCTAATTGAGCGATCTCCTTTGTGCCCGGCCCAGCCTGCCAAGTTTTAATTAGCAACTAATCAAATCAATATGGAGGCTGCCAAGCGAAGAGCAAGGCACCTCGACTGTGGGGCGGCTGCCTGGATCACGGCCGCCTCTGACCTTTTGCACCTGGAGGGCCGGTGTTGCCGATGGTGGGCCGATCGCTTTGTGAGAGAAGGATGAAGCCGTGCCGAGACAGGCGCGGTAATCATATCTGGCATTACCCAGCTGCCTAAACAAAAGGGGGAACAAACCTGCGAGCGGAGAATTGCTGTCTTCTTCTAAATTGCCCATTTGCATGAGAGGAAACGATGGAGTCAAAGTTTGTTCGCGTCCACCTGGTAACTTCCACGTGCGAGCTCAAGTGCCGAGGGCATTCTCGTGAGACTGAGGCATCGACGAGGAGGGCGTAAAGATGCTCATCTGCTCTGGATGCACACACTTTTGCTAATAAGTTCTGTCTTTTTTTCCTTCTTCTATTTTTTCCAAGAATTGATGACACGTGCCTTCACACACACACACACACACACACACACACACACACACACCTCCCGTCCTCCCTCAGACACACCTGCCTTCAGCAAACCCCTTGAAAAGTGTTAATTACAGAGAAACCTGATGCGATGTGATGTGTTGTGCCATCTTCAGAGACACCCACACACACTGCAGATGAAAGGCAGATCCACTTCTGCTCTCTCATCTGCCTCAAGAAGCTGTCAACACATCCTGACCTCCCCCGGAGGCGTCCAGCTGGGTCTGACGTCTCCCAGAGCCCCCCCCCCCCCCCCCCAGCTCCTGCAGCTGCTACATCTCTCTCCGTCAAACACACACACAAATATACATAAACACTCAAATGCACGTTCATGAATGAAAAAAAACAAAAGAATAAAAGTACAAGCATTCACATTTGCCCCAGATCACTAATATCCTTTATTTTTCCAGTCATGTGCACACATTGTTCACATTAAACACAAAGTCAGAGTGTTGGTCTGCGTCACTGGCCTTTGATATTTAGTGATAGTGTTTCATTTGCTCACAAAGACGACGCTACTGGAGAGCGATGTCACTTTTTACAAAGTCTTGTGGTGTTGAAACGCCTTGACAGCTGTACAGCGGGGCCTAATTACAAAAAGTTGAAATATCGCCACAAATGCACTCAGCGGCAAGATGCACTCTCTGACTACGTGGTGAGAGACGGAGCCAATTGACACGAAGGTGTGTCCACGTGCGTCCCTCAACCGCCAGATGACGACCACAGTGTCCTTGAACGCCACAGTCAATGTCGCTGGAAGTTGCCCTCGAAAAAGAGGATCAACACATTTCGCAATAACTGTTGCTAAATACAGCATATAAAAAGAATGGGGGGGGGGGGGGGTGGAGATTGTTAATAAAAGATAAGACAGAATGGTGACGTAAAATAGGGATGCCAGTGCCTTTATCGAGATAAAATTGCACATGCTGGAAGGATTGTTGTCTGTAATGGCCCTGAAGCCCTAGATGGCTTGGGGGAAGGTAGAAGCCATTAACATATGAAGTAAAAAAAAATCCAAAAAAAATCTGTTGCTTTCAGAAATCTGTGTTTTAATTCGCTAACTATTCTTATAATCTCTGTAGAGGAAAATACAACCCGCTATGTTCGGGGGGCATAGCAGAGAAACAACACGTGTTCCGTTTTTGAGCTGCAGAGAACACGCGGCCTTAAAGAGGAAGATTCACCACCTGCCACGAATAAAAGTGACTCGCGTGTTGGCAGATGGGAGCCTGAAGACTGCACAGAAGAGCTCTGCGAAGTATACGGTGCATGGAGACGACCAAGAACTTGCAGGAGGTGCAAGGAAACGGCTACGTGACATCAACACGAAGAAAAGAAGCACTACATTTCAAGCCAAGTCAAGAGTGTCGAATATCCTGTTTTTGATACAACTAGGGGACGTGATGCTTTGCCATTCGAGTCGATTTAATACAATATACGGTCCAATGAGACTGAAAAAGGACAAGCATCGACCATCTGTGAAGCTTTGAGGGGGACGTCGGGAGCACAAAGTGTGCGACACACACACAAGAAACCAGTGCTCAAAATGTGCCACCGATCCTCGAGCGATCGGTCCGTCCAGACGGATATATCTCAATAAATATTTGATGGATCGCCGTGAAATTTGCTGCAGATATTTATGTGCTCCACAATGTGAGCTGTAAAGAAATTGGAGAGCAGAGATAAAAAAATAAATTAAAAAAACCTTGGAAAGCTCATCCAGCACAATCACCGGGTCAAAAAAGTTAAAGGGAGGAAGAAAGAAAAAGTAATGGCTAATCTGCACGCTCAAAACTTGAATGCCTTTATTGAGAATCAATTTTTAGACAAACTGCCTCATGCAGCATGAAGAATAAAAGACAAATGATGTCGCCACGCGTTCTGCTATATATTGTGTTTAGTGCTAATTGAAAAGAATGACATCACATTCACTTGCAGGGCACAGGAATGTCCAGAGTGAAAATGCCTCCGGACTCGACCCAAACAAGAGCTGATGGTAATGACGTGGTAAATATCACTCCTGCTCAGCATCTGCGTGTTAACGCTGAAAGCACATTAGCGTGCTGCTGACATTAGCATTCGACTTGTAGGCACAAACTGTGCCCGGCGGCAGCCTGGAGAGCATCTATAGCGAGGCGGCAGACCCCTCAGTGTTGTGTTGACCCCAACCACAATCTGTACCTCAACCTTAACCAGGGGCGGATCAAACATCGAACCCATGGGTCCCATGAGTGTAATGGTGTTTTTTATCCTGTGAGGGGGGGGCGGGGGCGTCAGGCCCGAATATCTTCACTTGGATCATTTCAGAAAGACAGTCGCAATCACTCAACACTGTTTGTTTTGTTATTTGGTGTTGGCGTTCCCGTCGGTCGCACTGTGATTTTTACCATAAGCGCCATTACATTACTCACTCATCGTTAATTATTCAAAGCCCGAACGGTAATCACTTCTTTCGCTGTGATTTACTGCGAGGGCAGCGTGCTGTACATCGTGCACATTAGAGGCCCAACTGCTCCACAATGCTCAAGGTGATCTATAGCGGACAAATGAGGGGCCTAATTAATAACGGCGGCCTGTCGCTGGCGCCCCGTGGCCTCCCTGTTATTATATGTACATTAACAGCTTGTGTTCATTGCCTGCTGATTAGCCGTTGCTCAGCATGCAGCGAGGGGTGGAGGAGGCCGGCTCCGTGGCAGTGGCGGCAGCAGCGGCGGCAGGGACCCCCAGCGGGCCGCCCCATCAGGCGGGGCCCCCGGAGAGCGCGGTGCCCTTGGGGACAGCCAGGGGACTGCAGGGCAGAATGGATGGACGGCTGCGTTCGCGGCCATAAATTCAACTGCTTCCTAACTATCTCATTCATCACATGCACACCACACTCCTTCCGTGCCGCGAACACGCCAGCAACAGTCCCACCTCCCGGGTTCGCCTCTACAGTAAATAAGGCATACGGACGCAGATAGGGCAGAGAGTGAGGAACATGAGATAAGTGTATCTGTGAAAGGACCATATGACAATGCGCAGCCCTCTATTTCTCCTTGGAGTGGGTGAATTCATTTGCACTGGGGCGGGGACAACAGTCCCCCCCCCCCCCCCCCCATCTCTCTATCTCTCTCTCTCTCACTCCAAAACATACATTTTCACATCTTCTTCTCAGCTGGTCACCATTTATTTCAGAATTTCCTCGGGTCTTTGTAGATACGGCGGTCTGTTGGAGCTGTGTTGGCTGGTGGAATAAATCACATGGCTGCTGCAATGCAGAATATGATCTCATGCAACACCACCACGATGGTAACATAAACAAGATGTGTATTTTTTTGTTGTTGTAAAGAAGCAGCCTTGCCCGAGACTGTGCAAACCGTACAGACCGAAAATAAATTTTATCTTGTTGTTTATCTGTTTTTTTTTTTATGTTTCTGGTTTCTAATTCTATTTTCACCTGATTCTCTATAAATACAGATTTACTGCGACAGAGGATGATGTTGATCAAAGTTTGAAGAATTCCTCTCCTTTGATCACATTTTTACTGGGTTGGACTTTTCGTATGAGCTGTAGTTATGAAGGTAAATATGTGAAATGCGGAGCGCCTGCAGACATGATATGAGAATTTGAAGTGTAGGAATATGAACTTATATTTTTTTTAAATTTTCACACACACGTGAGCTGAATTTGAACTCAGAAAAAAAACATTGGGGCTTGTAGGAAAAATAAATTGTGGGTCCAAAAGAATTAGTAAATTGTGGATTATACATTTACAGCCGTCATTACGTTGAATCTACACATTGGACAATTGTTTCTGTGACATAACATTAAGAACACGTGTGTGGCTATTTTCCATGAGTGAAGACTTCAGAAGTTCAAATTCAGCCCTCTTGTTTGAATATTTTATGCAAAGGAAAATGTATAGATGTGAGTTAAATCTTTAGTTCTTCAAGTTCAGACATCGAGTCTGCAAGTTTTGCACTACAGGCATGCTTGTTGAAGTCTGACAGACTTTTCCTCAGACGCTGTGTTTGAATGTGAAAAGCACATTTAATATATACATCCACGAGGCCGAAACTTAGCCTCAATTCACTTTTACACATTCCCTTTCAAATTTTTTCCAACCGTCTTTGTCTTTCGTCCCTCGTTTCACTGTGACCCGCTAAGTGATTTATGGTCGCAGCAGACAGTGTGAAGCTGGGCAAAAAAAAGAAATATCTTTCTTTTGAATGGATCCACGTTTCATACTATTACTGCCATTCCAATATTAATTCTGTTATCTCTGAATTAATCATAATTAGTCTTGCTGCTTGCCAACCAGCCTGGCCTGAATGCAGTATGACGACCAGCACTGGAGGAGGACTACTCAACAGGAGTACGCATGTTTCTACTGCCCTCAAGTGTTCAGGCGAGGAACTGTCAGAACAGAGGAGGCAGAGAGGCTGCTGGTATCAGACAGTGTAGTGGCCACATTCCAGCTGGACATGGGGCCACTGTGAAAACTGATGCCATGGCAAGGAGCTAATAAGTTTCCAGACTCCCGTGGTCCATCCCTCAGTTGTCTCGTGGTGATGGGTGTGATGTTTGCACAGGGACCTCTGTGTCAACTGCGAAAAATGTTGTTCACCCTGCCAGGAATTTGCAACATTTAATTGCCTTGCCCGAGCTCCATCACCGGCACACTGGGAAAGATCACCGGCGGAGGCCGAATCATTTCACAGTACGCTCATCTTTCACAAAGGGAATTACTCGAGGCAATGGAGATTTTGTCTGCAGAATGACGGGGGGGGGGTTAGCAAGCATAACAGAGATCAATGTGGATAATGGAGTCGTGCTATTTCAGCACCGGGGGGAACACAAAACAAAGTACGTGTTACAAATTACCAGAGTGGACTGTGATGTCCAGATTTTCTTCTCCATTTTATCACCACAAAAAGAAAAAAACTACACTAAAACTCTTGAATCCAGACAGGCAGACAGTATAACATGTTTCTGATGTTCTAAAAGGGTCATTTCACCCAAATTGTAATGATTTACAGCACTTTTGGTGTTATTTGACAACATCTTTACATTGAAACTATTTGTGTGTGTGTGTGTGTGTGTGTGAGTGTGTGTGTGTGCGCGTGCGTGCGTGTGTGTCATTCATCAGTCATGTACTTACTTTATTTGACAAAATTAATTTTAAGAATTTGAGTGTATTTATTTTACATTTATATATTGAATTGATGCTTTGGCAATACTGATCATCTCGACTTTCAGGCCAATGAAGCTAATTGCAATGGAAATAGAGAGAGAGAGGTGAACTGATCCTTGTTGTGATCTCCTAGCCCATGTCATCGTGTGTCGTCGTGTGGTATCATGTTTTCACGAGTACAGTATTTTCAGTCCCACACGTTCAACAAAGGCTCAGAAAGACACACGACCACGTTGCCCCCCCGCCCCCCATCTGCCTCCGGCTCTCTCTATCAAAGCGGGCCACACAGCAGGCTTTTTGTTTGGGTATTAATGCATTCTGTTTGTTTTGTGAGCCGCACGTCTCCCCTTCTCCTCCACGGTTGCGCTCGAAAACCCCTTCAGGGGCATCTCAGGGATGCGGCCGACATATGGCGAGGGCTGGGGAAGCAATGTTGGAGGCTGCCAGGCTGTGGGCCGCCGCTCCCCCAGATGTAGGGCGGCACATTGTCTTCAAACGGACTCCATCAGCGCGGCACAAACGCAGGGGGAGGCCCTCGCAGATATGTGTTTTCCAACTTCAGGTGTTTTCCTCCTCGAGCCGTCGTCAGATTGAAGGAGCTTTTTTTCCCAATGCACTCAGTGTCACAGTTGTGTTTATATACCGGAACACCTCCGTCTAATTGTATGCAAATAAAAGATGGATGAATGACATACAACATGTCCCGTTGAAAAGACTCTGAGGAACACTTTGCCACTTTCATCAGTGCCCTCTACATTTATAACATTCAATCTGCACAATCTGCACTGAGGAACTTTATATTACACATTTTTAATTTCTTCTATTTATTTAGTTTCCTGCATATTTCACGTACTGTACAGTATTTCCTTTCTATTGCACATTTTAATCTCTTTAGTTTTTACCATACCGTGTGGTTTTGCCTTACTCCTACTTTTGCACTATTTAGAATTTATTTATTGTATATATTACTCATCTTGTTTTTTTTTTGTACTATTGCACCGTGGGTCCGAGATAAACCGGTTCTCAATTCCTCTGTATGTCTGGAACATACTGCGGGAATTGACAATAAAGTTGACTTGACTTGAAAATGTCCTGGAAAAAGACGAAGCTGCTTTAGATTCTCAAAATGCTTCTTCATTTGGGTATTAGCTGCAGTTAAGTTACAATAAATGGATTTTTTTTACAGTGGGGAATTGTATCATTTTTCAAACTTGACTATGTGTCTGGTGTTTGATAATCCTGGTCGTGTCTGAGCCGCAGACACTCGAGATTCGCTCCGCTCTGTCGAGCTGGTGACATTTAACTCACTTTGGTCATGAACTAAAGACTGAAATATTAAATCAACAAGAACATAGGAATCAATTAGATGAACTATTTCCCATTAATATCAAGGAACATGCAATGAATAATATAATATAAATGGGACGGTCGTGATTTTTGACTGAGGTTTTATTTTTGGTTCTCTCATCCTGTTAAAGGTTTGGTAAGAACAGTGGGAATTCATCTACTGGATCAAACCAAGCAAACATAATGTACAAGTGCAGAACATTCTTTTCTTGCCTCTGTCATTCTTACGTCAAATAACAATGTTCGATGCTTTATCGTATGAACCTCCTCTGGTAATTACATCCCTACATGATATTTCAAAGCTCTGCAGTTTTCTTGTGGCATTTTCCTTTTTTATTTTTATTCTTGGGTAACATACTCATCTCGATAAGCCATTGGAAACGTGATCACGTATAATGTCCTTGAAATGCTGAAAAGCACCAGCGATTTGTTTTTCAAAAGCTGATTTTCATTCCGCAGGGAAGTATTTCTCTCTCTCTCCTGTCGTCCGACAGCATTTCGGCTGAAGTTGTCTTTCGGATAATCTTTTCACAGCCTTTTATAATTTCAAAGTGGAGAAAAAGACAAAAGAGACAGAAGTTCTCAAACCTTCTCACAGATTTGATACTCACAATAGGGTCCCGGTGCGGAAGTCGCTCTTTCACACCTCGGCCTCCGTCAGTCGGAGCATGGCAAAGTAGCTCACTGACACTGTGGCATCTCCCCACTCAAGTAGTATCAAACTGTTTACGAGCCATCTGAACAATTAAGTGTAACGCTAGCAGCCAATACGTCTGCCCCCAATAGCTTCAATGTCATAAAAGGCTCAGCGCCAACAGAGCAACAAAAAGTCATAATTCTCCAGCTCTCATGGCTGCTGTCCCCACACTTTTCAAAACAGCAGCGGCAAAAAAGCAGAGAGGTTTGTTTCGTCCTTTTACAAGGCAGCGCTTAAGTGCTGTGGGGCCACGAGGGAGGCAATCAGTCGGCGTGCTGGGCCCGTGAGGAGCACTTGGACAGAGCTACTGCATTAGCGGGCTGTTGCCTCCCTTTTCTTCAGAGTCCGGGGTAGAGGTCAGCAGCCGAGCTCAGGAGAGGCCGGGGGACACGAGGAAATACACAGAGGACCCTGGTAAAAGGTCGGAGTGGTGAGAGGGGGGCCTTTTACACGCCGGCAGCCGTGCAGCTCTTAATGGCCACTGGGGGCACGGCTACTGCGCCGTGTGGATTTCGCTTGAGCTTGGTCCGGAGTTGGAGCTTGAGCTCGGTTCAGTGTCGGGTGCGTAGTGTTCAGAGAGTCGGTCCTCGGAGGTTAAGCGCCCTCGTATGGCTGCACCAGACATCCACGTGCGTTTCCTCATCAGCTGCTGTTGGTGGGTCGACTGATGTATTATGATTTTTTTTCAGGAATAAGACTTAGGTCTTATAGTCTGGTCGCCTCAGGTGAAATGGCAGTGACCGCAGATCCAACTCCTCTCTTCACTCCCGTCACAAACATCCATGATTATATTTTCCTCATGCTCGCACAGTCGAACATGCATCCCATGTTGTTTCCTAAATTTAAATATCATTGAATCCTGAGTCTGCGCATTTACAGTAAGCTTTGGTTTTTAGTTCCTGCTGTAAGGCCACATATTTGGACTTCTGGCTTAAGATCTGTTATCTCATTGTCTTAGTAAACTGTTGTATTTAAGGCTCATTTTACACTTGTTATAGCTGAAACTAATGGAGTTCGACCTAGTTTTTTCTTCTTAAATTCAATTTCTAGCGTTCACGAATTCTTCCTTCCCCCTGTTGGAGTCTGGTCTCATTTGTGCATTGTAGCACGGATTTTTCTGGGAGCCTTAGTTCTTGGTGACATTTTTGCAAATTTATCAGCTGTTCATTCATGCGGTCAATCTCCTGCTCCACCACATCCCAGAGGTGTTCTACTGGATTCACATCTGGTGACAGAGGAGGTCTCTAAACTCAGTCATGTTTATGAAACCAGTTTCAGGCGACTTGGTGCATTATTGTACTGGAAGTAGAAGATGGTAGTAAACTATGTCTATAAGTGATCTGACCAGTCTGGTCCTTCTCCTCCAACCTCCCTCTCACTTGCTATTTTGTTTTTATTCTCTACACTCTGAATCAGTTCAGGAGACGGTTGAATGTGAACATCCCAAATCAACAGTTCCAGAATTACTCATGAAACTCATTTTCCATATTCATGTTTGACGTGAACATTAAGTTTAGCTCTTGACCGGTATATCTGCCATCCTGCTGCAACAGATTGATCGGATAAAGACACAGTACACAAAATTCGGTTTGTGGCTGATTATTTTCCTCATGTTCACCATGTTATGAGCCATTTGTGTCAATTATACCCATGTTACTTTAGACTTTTTGTCTAACCCATGCATTTCTGAATTTAATGTCAGAATAAAATGCTGTTTCAAGAGCAGAAGTGTACCCTGGACTGTTCACCCAATGATTTGATCATCAGTTATTGAACCTCCGACAATAGCTGCGGCATTGTAAAAAAAAATTTCTACAGACTAGTGTGTATATGAAATAACAACAGCAGACCAGCAGTTTTTCCCTGGTTGGTTTTTTTATTTGCAGTTTGTTACATTTTAGAAAAAGAATCCAAGGATTTTGCCTCCTGTGTGTTTTCGTCTGGCCTCTTCATGGTCCATGATGCCAGCTGAGGTGGTCAGCACAATGTATCTGTGGAGACAAAACGTCAATATGTTATGAGTGGATCCATCAGTGTTAGCATTAAGACAGACGGGGGCTTTTCTGAGGGTGGGGGGAGCAAATGAATCAAAAGCAACAAAACAAACGCGTCGTCACGTCGATGACCAGCTACAGGCGGGTGATCACTGAACAAAACTAAGCCAGCCAAGCAGCGATCAAATCTAAAATCTAAATCATTTCTGTATACTTTGTTTGAAAGAACAAAGTATACGTTTGTATAGGTTGGCATTATTTACGCACAATGCCAACCTGATAGTTATTCTCAATGTCAAGATCATGAAACTACCATGCCATTGGCTGTTTCTGCTAAATGCTCTAAAAACAAAAACTGCCATTTATAAAATGCGGTAAAGCCTCAACACACGACTATTTGATACTCCTGACCAGCTGTAACAAAGAAAGTTGAAAAACCAAAACTTAATAGCTTTACTTCACACTACTCCACAACAATAAAATTTCTGCAGTTCACAGCGTTTTCAGATAATCAAAACACCAACTCAGTTCAACAAAACAGAAGTGTGCCGCCTACTAAAGTTAAACTATATCAAAATCTGGCAATTTAAATTACTTTTGAAGTTAAATGATCAACGTCTGAGCTGCATGTTCTGATTCGGCACACAAATCAAATCATGTCAATTACCCACCATAATTGTGCTATAATGTTCATATGGAAGACAATCCCACGAGTACCACTTAGTAAGTCTTTCTATAAACTGTATGGACACTGCAGAAACTTAATAACAGTGAAGGGTTGACAAGGTGGTATAAAACAAAGACTACTTGTCAAACCGTTATTGTGTCCTCCTTAAATACCATAAACTGTTCTGTATCAAGAGCGATCCTGTGTTTAACAGTACATCGCAGCTTCTTCCTCTTGGATGTTTCACTTGAGACTGTACTTCTAAGCCCCCTATGACTCTGGAGACCCTATCAAACAACCACTGATCAAAATCCTACATTTGATATAAGGAAGCATTAAGCCCTGTAAAAGAGACGACTGACTGGCACATTATGACACTAACATAAAGCAACACGATGCATATCAATAATTAAAATGTTAAAAATCAATGCATTCAAAAAAAGGACAAATTATTGGCAAATTGAGTCTGAGCTTACACTCAACCATCCACGAGGCTCTTGATTGAATATACCAAACATCTCAAATCATCCATATTGGAAGGACAAGGGACAGGAAGCAAGTTGAGCACCACAGCGTTAACTCACTGATCAAACAACTGGAGTCTGTTGGACTGACTAACACCAACAAGCTTCACTCTGTTAAATGGGCAGTAAGGGATTTTGGGGAAAGCTTGATTCTCTTCTTGTTGATTTTACTGCACTGGCCGGGCCGCGAACCTGCAGCCTCGGTTACGGGAGACCGACGAGCTAACTGCTAGGCCAAACCGCATTCGCTACCACGCTGGGGAGAGATTTTTACAAACTGCAGTGTTGTGTGGTGTGCACCATTTTTTGTTTCCAATTTACAGAGCCAAGACTGCACTTTTTTTCTCCCCGCACACAAACAACAGCGAGCAGACTGAGTTATCATACAGATTTTTACAAAATGTGTATTGGTTTAAATTCGCTTATTGCACCTCTAACTCATTTCCAACATACATTACAATGACATTTCAGCTAAAAAGCTGTATAATAGAGTCGTGTGGGGGATTCTCACCCAAACTGTCTTGAGGGCAGCAGGTTGTTCTGCCACTTCTCCAGGTCCTTGAGTTGGAGATCAAAACGAGGACTGATCACACCACACTGAAAAGATAAAAAGAAACACGGGTTTATGTTTCACATCCACACACACAAAGCACCATACAGACAGATTGAAGTTTATTACATGCACCATCCGTTTGAGCCTCAATATGCCCCTCGGCACATTCAAAAGTTCAATGAAGACTCCACTTTGACTAAAAGAGTTAAAATAATAAAGGTTGCGAGAAAATATTTCATATTTTATGTCTGAGGAGACATTTAGACAACTGTTTGCAGACATGAGGGCACAGACAAGCAACTGTAATGATATTTTAAAAATCACAATTCCTAATGTAATCCAACACAGCCACTGCAAAAATGTAGTTGATTTTATCATTTTCAATATTCTTATAATGAGTGTAAAATGAAGAGGTTGGTCAACAAACAAGACTTTACCTTGTTCAGCCTGCCCGTGAGATTGACGACAATTTTTCCAGCTCTATGGTCATCGATGATCTCAAACTCACCAATGTAACCTGTGGGTACAAGTGACGGACGTCAACATTCAGTAAACAGCGCGCACATGAGCAAAGCGGCTCAGAGTTGGCCCAACTGAGACGCCAAGTTCCGCAGCCATTTCTAAAAGCCATGGAACCTTTTCAGCCCGATGGCGACATGTTGACCTGCCCAACTGTTACACTAGCTCACACATTAGCTGGGTCACAGTAGTGGAAATACTACTTCTTACATAGCCACAGTATTAGCGTCACCAGCGACTCACCGTGCTTCATCATGACGGTGAGGAAGCGCACAATAACCTTGGAGCAGGGCCTGATGAGGACCTGGCGTTTCCCACGCTTCTCTGCATTGTTGATGCACTTCAGGGCATCCGCGAGAACGTTCATGCGCACCATGATGCCTGTGGACACAGAGAGAGAGAGACAAGGTGTTTAACATGAGCCCTGTTAGCTTAAACTTACAACAACCACACTGTGCCTCACTTCATATCCCACAATTTCCCAATGTCCTCACACCGTAAACCAACGTATAGCGGACCGGAGGGGCAGAGCTCATTTCAATTCGGAGCTATCACATTGCCAAAGGATGTCCCTCGTGCATCTGGAGCACTTCTTCCTTGAGCACGGGGTCACATTCCACTCAGGACCCCGCCACCATTACGGATCGAGTTGAATTGAAGGTGCACAACCTGAAGCACTCGCGTGCCGTTAGCACAGACCTGGCTTGGCTCCGTTCGAGTCGCTACACTTCCGTTGGTGTCACCGGGAGGTGTTCAGCAACTGCGCTCAAACGAACGCGCCACGTTAGAGGAACGTTTCACCGACGCCGGCAGACTTCTGAACGCGGCAGGCAGCGCTGCTTCCAGTTGCAGTCAAGTCGGACGAGACTCCCTCCAACCGACGCATGGTCCTCCGTGAGCCGACAAGAGTAGCTAACTAGCCTCGCCGGCTACATTAGCCATGTAGAGCGCAACAGTAGCACAGACAACGGTCAACACGGGGGCCGGCCGCGTACAACAAAATGTGTCTCTCACCGACGTCAGCGGACAACCTACGAGTCTCCCTCGTTAACGGTGAAAAGAGATTTCTGAGGCCGTAAGCTAACAGCCCACCGACGCGCACTCAAAGCACCGAGTCCCAGGGCCAGGCAGCGGGACAGCTTCGATGAAATTTGAAGCCCAACCGCCATTTGCTACTTACACCAATCGAATCAATAATCGTCCCGAATCTTTATTATGATATTTCGCCTCAAGATGATCACACCGGTGCGATGTTTAACCTTCAGATGCTTCAGATACTTAAAAGATTGAAGGTGACGGTACAAAAAGACATCTTACCGGTTCTGCAATATGGCGGAAAGAGGAAGTAGAAAAAAACCCGCAATGCAATATGGGAAAAAAAAAATCGAAGACGCTTTCGAGTGAAGATGAGCCACCCCATCACGGAAATACAGTCGCTTATATATCGTTGTGCCCCGTATATACTAATGTATTTTTTTGTTTTGTTTTTTGTTTTTTTTGTTTAATTTATAAAAAATAAGAATAGAGTAATATAATAGCGCTGATGATCCACACTCCGTACTTGTTGGTGGCGGTAATGCACCAATTTGTTGTTTGCCAACCGCCCAAAATAAAACTCAAGAAGAAGAATCATACCAACGTTAACGACACAGAGAATTTGAAGATTTACCAGTTTTTCGGTAATGTCGCTTGAGAATTTGAAAGTATGAAATGTTTCATTGCGTATATTTTGAGTCATGTTTTGCCTCTTTGCCTTTATCTCTACATGGAGCTTTTGGAATACTGTACTTTGTTAGGCCACATTATATAAAATATATTGATTTTGTAACCATATGTCTTCAGTTATCAAGTATCAGATTTTAAAGCATGACTGAAGTTGAGTAGTAATATATCTATGTCTTACCATTCTGATGAATTTGGTTTAACCAATTGTTGGATTTGTTAGAAACCAGTACAAAAGAAAGGATTTTTATTGACTCACATAGGCATTGCTGATGACAGTTATGTAGCCTGGTGAGAGTCAGATTTGCCGAAGGCACACTGTACGTGCAACATTTGGAAAGCAAGATCATTGTCCGAATAATAAACAATGAAGTCCAGCCTATTCCGTTCATGCAACACATTGTCAGTTCAAGAACAGGAGTATATGGTTCATTTTAGATGAGGGCTGTACAATTTTCAAAAAGAACAATTTCTGCACAGTTCTCTCATCATGCCACATCCAACAGCCCATCCCTGTTGTTTTTCTGCTGCTCCCAGACTTGCTAGCAGGCGCCCGGGGACACGATGATCCCCGTGGAGCACATTTGAGAATTCTGCTTTTAAAAACGTAGTTGTGCTGAGGAATAGAATTTACTGTGCAAACTATTTCAAAGGTACTCACTGACATTAATATATTATCAAATCTAAACATGTAGTGTGGAGATCAAGCATGAATAATGTTATTTTCCTTTCATTAGGTCAACTGACAGAAGTTGAGAAAAATCACACTGTTTTTAACGAAAATGAACAAACAGACTTGGGTGAAGCAAAAATGCAGACCTCACATTGTCAGAGCCAGTTCATATTTTTTATTTCCTGCTTCAACATGTGCAATAACTCAGTCTACTACTTTTACCAGCAGGTACAATTGAGTCAAATCCTAATCATATGACATAGTTATTACAGTAGCTTGAAGAATTCAAAACACACAGTTACAGTAACATCTACAAACGGCTGGAAAAAACAACAACAACAAAAAAGCTGGTATTAAAATGTTGACGATGAAGAATTGCAATACATAGTCTGTATTGTGTCATTTTATATGGATATAGATTATCTTAAAAGTTGGGCGGTGAATAGTAGTAGTCTTTTTTTGTGGAGCTTTTTCTTTTGTCAAAATAGTTCAACAGTAAGTAACATTTTAAAAAAAATAATAATATTGTCCCCTATAAATGAGAACAAATTATTGTAATAGGACAGAGATTAACTCCCATGACCTACACAGAAATATATCAAATATATCAATAACTTTTGTCACACTTAATAATATGTATTTATATTTGTTAGCATTGCATCAGGAGCTAAAGACTAAAACTATGTCACAAAAACTCATTGTCTTTGTAAGTATGTGTGCAAAAAGTAAATGGATCAGTGTGAGTGTGTTTTGTTATGTAAGAATCAGAATCAAAATCATCCCATCCTGAATAATTGCTATGATAAGGAAAGTTTGACTATTAGATAGAAAGAGAATAAATTAACCTTTATTTAAAGCAAACACTAACAACTCCAGTATATGTTGTACACGTTTCCTTTCTCTCAGTCCTGTCTAAGCAACATGTTTGTGCCGCTGGCTCTGAAGTTAAATTTCCATGTTGAGTGATCAGGATGAAATTGAGCCGTAGATGGTAGAGTATGTCCAGCCACCTGCTAAAAAATGTAAAGCTCTTCAACCAGAATAAGTGAAACCCCTTTAGTTCGGGCCTAAAGCTCTTTCCTCCGATGTCCAGTAGAGGGAGAGCCAAACCACTCAGACCCAGACACATCGACATACCCACCAGCCACCAATTTAACAGACACATGGAGCGTAATGGAATGCTGAGCAGCACAAAACGTAGTAACCAGATTTCTGTACTATTTCTATGGTTACATTAAAATTTCAACACATTTTTTTCCTCTGTTAAGCCTTTGCCTGGCTATCTCATAGGCTGCTTCCCTACTTCCCACTTAGCCACCATTGCTGACCATGCTGGCCAGAGGAACCTCATCTCCCTGGGGATCCAAGCCCAGCCTCTGGAGGTCAAGGCCCATGGCGACTAGCATCTGGAGCAGGGTAAGCTCCTGCTGGGTGGCCTGGTCAACCAAGGCTGGGCAGGTGGGGTTGCACTGGGGCCACTGGCAGGTGTCGACCAGATGGAAAGGACAACCTTTGGCAGGCGTCCTGTTGTTGCGCGTTGCCTCCAGACTCCGGTCCCAGCAGTGCAGGGCCCTCGGCAGAGAAGTGCCTCTCACTTGGTAACTCATCCAGTTACTAGATGAAGAACGACACAGAGATGTCAGGGAAATAAATAAATAAACAGAGACAGAGGCAAAGTTTGTGAAAGAAGCAAAAGACTAGATGAGACTGTTGGATTCGTAACCGTGGACCAGAAAAAGTGTAATCAGCCATTTCATGGTCAAATCAGTATTGGTCAGTTTGGTATGAAGCACTTTTGGCTCATTGTCTAGGTGCAACAAGTGTTACATCACTGCACTATCAGCGCACAACCAGAATAAGTACACTCATTACAACTTAGACTGATGATGTCAACTTAGCCAAGACTGCACTGACCTACCAATGTCCATGTGTTCAAGGGGTACTACCGAGAGGTTAGGGAAAGTGTGAAATAGCATTTGGTGACACGAAGAATGTGGCATGATGAACGGGCGAGCAGAAACAGCAGCATTAGCTCAGTAGGTAAAGATGGCCACTGGAATATGCGAGGGTGAACCAGGGATGGCAAGTGTCAGAGTGCATTCACGAGTCACATAACCATTCTTACCTTTTAGTAAGCACTGTGTGGGACAGGCAAGACGGAGCAAATACAGCCCTGGAAAAAAAACACATAGAAGATTACAGACATTTCTTGTTATTGCAATATGCTGTTCCAAATAAGTTGCAGGGAACTCACGTGACATCTCTCAGGGAGTTCTTGAGCTCCGTGCCCAGGTTCTGTATGTACTGCCACTGCACCTCAGACAGACTCTGTCCTCCGATGTAGATGTTCTCCACCCTAAGCTGCTCCTCATCGAACAGCCACTGCACAACAAACAGGGGGGCTGCAGGGAGCAGGAAGAGTTCAACATTAAAGCTGCTCTGATCCATATGTTTCTATGTTAACAGTGGGTCAAATGTGTTGCTATGTATAATGTGAACAGAGTCGCTCGTTGTGACGACCCCACAAAGAGTTATCGCTCGATCACTCTTCAGTTCTCCTCAGTCTTACAATGTTTAACAGCTTGTTTTAGTTACACAAGTCTGCGGCCTTACTGTTTCAGTTGATTGACAGCTCACATTAACATTGTTTCTAAAGGCAGATGGCAGTTGCGGGCTACCTGCTTATAACACTAAACAGCAGAGAGACAAATTGAGGCTCTAGCTGGTGAATGAAATGGAGCATTTAGCAGCTAAAGAGCCAGATATTTCCCTCAGGAGATGGAAGAGACCAAAACAGACCTAATGGGAGAAAGGCTATTGGACTTACATTCATTATCTGTATCCCCACGTCAAATTCTACACATGGGTTTTTAAGCTCAAATGTCAGATTAAGTTTCTCAAGGGGTTTTCACCAACAATCGGAGAAACTTAAAATCACAGCTCTCATATTAATGTGCACCTTACTTCTAAAACATCTCAAGTCCATTATATAGCATTTGATAAACCTTGGTATCAACCAGCACTCACAGGTCAAGGTAGAGTAGAGTCTGTGTCCAAAGAAGCACTGCCACTCCTCTCCTTTCTTATAGAGCTGCCGACACCTATCAGGCACAACCCCGTTCCACAGTCTGGGAGAAAAACACAAACATTTCACACCCACACAATGTACTGCTTACAAATTTATACTGTAAAACCCAATCGAACAGCACAGTAAAAGAGCGTGTTTCAAATTCTACGCTTGGCCTATAAAAAGCGACTCTCTCTAGCATGAAATTGTCTTCACCTGAGTCCTATCTTGATGGCATCTTCGGGCGAGCAGGAGACAGTCTCGGGACAGTTGGGCGACCTCTGCTGCTTGCTCTCTATAAACCAGCCGGAGTCCACAAGGCCTCGGACCTGAGCCTCAGCACCGAGCTGCTCCAGCTGACTGGCCACCCTCTCGATGTTCAGCAAAACACCTGTACCGCCAGCACTTCAGGGGAGCCAAAAACATCAATTAATAGTTTGGCTCCGAGAGACATGTTAATATTAGGGGTGTCAAAATGACAGTGCATGACAAGTAAGGGCGGGGAAGTGAAAATTTAGCAGCTCTGCATCCAGACAGTGGATCCCGTTTTAGGACCTGGGGGTGTCCTAACAACCATGTTGCTAACATGGGAGGAATGTTCACCATTACAGGGCAAGGCCCGTTAATAAACATTATGTCATTCTTCACAGTTGACGGTAAACATATTTATTGTTGACAAGAGGATGCACCCAGAATAGGGCTTCTCATGTTTAATGGTAGGCATGGAGATGGGAGAGGGGATGCAGGCTCAGGTCAGCATCAGAGCTGGCGATGAAACAAGCTCACCTCGAGCCAGACAGCATTACAACCTTGGCCTGCTTGATTCCTTTGGGGATGAGGTCTTTGATGACCTCGCGGATGATCAGGGATCCCATGAAGGTGTACTCAGCTGGTAACAACAACACAACAACATTACATATTTCGAGCATAACAGACAGAAAAGTTAAATCTATTGTGTTTTGAAAATGGACTGCATTTACATTACTCATTCACACAGTGCTTGTGTTATACATATAGTGTGTCACTAATATACACACACCAATGGTACATCAGGAGCAGTTGGAGGCTCCCAGGGACACCTCAACATGCATACTGGAGGGGCCAGGGCCCGAACCACTGACCTTCCGATAAGTGGACAACCCATTTTCTCTCCTGAACCGCAGCTGCCCCCGCACATCTAGAAGGATAAGAAACTTACTTGCATTTGCGCTCCTCTCTCTTTCTTTCTCTCTGCCTTGTCGTGGCCGGGGAGGAGGGGTCGGAGCCGGCCCAGTACCACTCCATACATCACTGGAACAGTACGGGATGAATCTGCCAAAAAGGGAGACAATCTCACATTTGTTAAACAAAAAACCTTGAGGCCATCAAAACAAATCGTTTTCTCCTCTGTAAAAATCACCTCAGGCTGCAGGTGGCCTTTTCTGTTATATATTGGGACCCTATGTTTCAGCCACTATAAGCCGCCGGCCATACCAGACCAAGTAAAGCTGAAGCAACTAAAGAGTCTCACATCAAAGCTGCACTGAGAAACATATTTTTTAAATATCAATAACAGTAAATGTGTCACTCTTTGAGAATTTTCATCTCTCTGTGCAGTTCCCCTCAGCTTTGTGGGGCATTTTGTTCCACATCTCCACAGGTGCCAAAAAAAAATGCAATGAGTGAAGCTATAAGAACACATCTAGAGGCACAAACAAAAGAAATTTCCTGCTGCATTTTCATGATAATGATATAATTTAATGTCTACATAACTGCGAACGTTGTCACAAATGGCAGCCGTCACTCTGTAGACACAACAATAAAACACACATAGGAAGGACACACAGGTACTTACACAATGTTTGCATTATGCCAGTGAGCGTTTTCTTCTGCTTGAGGAGACAGTATTCCAGTTCCTGTCAATCCAGCAATCAGAGATCAGACTGACAGCGTCTTGTCTCACTAAAGATAACCTAAAGAAAGTAACACTCCTTTTTAAAACATGGCCGCCTGACCTACCTCTTTTTGTTTGGGGCCAACCTGATGAGCTCATCAGTCGCTGGATATTTTGGTACCTGGAATCGCAGGTCTCTTTGCTGTAGCAGCACCAGCCGCCTAAAAATAATAGACACTAATATTAGACATTCACAAGGGAGACCGTTGTTAGCCGATCATAGAGGCCTGTGAGGAACGGAGAAGGAAAGTAATGAGCTTGTAGTCTGGTCTGCTAACAAGACTATACCATACTTTCACTTTTTTACTTTCATGCACAACAACCTCAGTAAAGTCAAGCAAACTTCCTCTATACTATGTCTGTTAAAGGAGGAAAACAGAAGATGACACGACAAGATGACATCCCCATCAAAATTCCAATGGGGGCATTGCGCCAAAACCAGCCGACCTTTGGGGACCAAAATTAACCAGTTGGGTTCTGAAAAAAACTCACCTTCCAGAAATAACAGCCATCGGCGGCTTCCTCTGAACTCCTTGAGGTAAAACCTGCAGAACCACAAACAAACAGGATTGAGGAGATGGTGAGGGGAAATCAGCCCTGTGTGGACATTAGGATGCTCAATGAAGCTACTGAAATCACTGTATTCATCAGTAAACAAATTTGACCATCCAGTTTTCCATCTCAGTCAGTTTCAGGAAAACAAGGGAGAGAAAATATGAGAAAATCGCACCCAGCTGCTGTTCCATCATTGCATGTAACTTGGGTGTTCTTGAGGAAGTACAGCCTCATATCATCTGTCTGCTGTCCAGGTGCTCGGGCTCCCGCAGCGCCCTCCCGTCCGGCTTCAGCTGTACCACCAGCAGTGCCTCTCGTGCTTCCAGAGCCTCCAGTGCTTCCAGGAGTCAGTTCAACAGTGGGGGGTGACTGGCCACCATCACCTCCTTGGTTCCCACCAGACCTCTTGGTGGACTTGCCACCGGCTTTCGCATTACGGTTGTTCTGACACCAGATTCCCCCAAGCAGAAGCAAGAAAGCAATCTGGCCCAGTATCTTCATATCTGTGGCAGCACGACAAAAAAAAGATAAATTCAAACATTCATTCACTATAACTTAATCATGATCTGGCTTCTTAAGCACATCTTTTAATCTCAGTATGCATAACTTGTGGTCTAAATGAAATCCATCACTTTTCAACCTAGAAATGAACTTACCTCTCTAAGAAGCGTTGAAGCCTGTTGCTGAGGCACCTCTGGAGTCCGGCAGATCACTGGTGCTGCTGAGGGAGGATTGAAAAGTTCAGAGCGCAGCGACCAGGTGTGAGAGAACGATGCCAGTCACGATTAGTGATGAAGTCTTGACCAGGTTTTGATGAAGCCTGCAAATCAGCGGTGAGCTTTATAGTGCCACCATATGGATCAGATTTCCTCCTGTTTTCTCATCCATCTCCTGCCAGACCCTGAGATGAAACTGCTGAGGACACACCACAAGGGGAGGTACTGGAGGGCCATTGGCGAGGAGAAAAGATAACACACGCGTCTCTTCAACATATTTCAATTCGTTGCACCCACCCACCACCCCAGCGCTCTCCCATCTGACCACGGCTCAAGAACAAGCTCTCCTTCCAATTCCCCACTCGTCTTCTCCCTCCCACCATCTACCTCTGATTGCCAGTGTTTTGATAAAAAATCTATGGGATAACTGCAGGGCCCTCTCTGTGTGCTATGTGACCCAGAGGTCATTGGAGCACACACCTGAAGCACTGTGCGACACAACAAAGAATAGTACTGCGGGGTTCTCGAATTGAACAACAATTTAGTGGACACTCTCATGGCACAGGCGGACAGTCTGGTTGGCTGTGGCACCAGGATTATGCATTTCTCAAGCTTTGTTAAACAAGTCTCAATATTGTAAGTTACAATAACAGAACATTTTCCGAACAATAGCTCTTCGATAACAACCTTAATGCACTGTGTTAATCTACGAGAGAACAACCATTACATAACGAGGAGTTTGGTCCTGTTTGTTTTTCATGCCACATCCAAAACAGGGAGTTATTTGCAGTGATTTAAAAAAAATATTCTTAAACAAGTATAAAGCTATTTATCTGTATATTCTTTGATTTAATATAAAAAAATAGCATTATTACACAAAGGGGGAATAAGTCAAAATTAGAAAGGAAATAAAAAATATGTTTTGTTTCCATTTTTAGAGTTAGAAAAAAACTGGCTCAACCAAGTCTGATTGAAATCTTTTAGTTACTTGTTGGATGGATATAGGCCAGCTACTATTACTAACATGCTCTAAAAGAATTTTATCAACTCAAACAGGCTACTTGAAATATCCTTATGTAATTGCTAATTACATTTTTACACAGATGATACTATTTTATTCTTGTCACAGACTCTTTTTAAATATTCACTGAGAAATGACTGTTCTCCTGTAATGCATTACATAAGAGGTTTATTAATCTTAAACTGGTATATAGTAAAAATGAAACAAAATCCATGCTGTTCCTGGGATACAAAGATATAAGTTACCTTGAAAGGAAGATTGTTAAAGAAGTTCTGTATTATAAGGATGAAACCGATACAGCATCCTGCTAATTCCACTCTTAGATTCTTAGATCGCATTCATCATTCTAGTCTTCGGTTCATCACCAGAGATAAAAGTTTCAATATTCCAAATAAAGAAACTCAGGTGAAAGCATTTCTATCCTTCAGATTGAAAGGTCCCATGCATGGTGGAAAGTGTCTTTACCTACAGTTGCTTCCTACAGGTTGTCCTCTGCAGACTCCTGGATGGCAGTTTAGGTTAGTTTGCCTTTGGTGAAGAAAGAGGCAGAGTATTTGAAACCGATCTGTGACTGTCCCCCCTGGGATGGTTGTAGGGTGACGGAGCACCGATCCCTGAAAGATCACGAGCCCCAGGGCTCTAAAATTCTCATCAATGAAATGCACACCATCCCAACGTGTCAATCACGGCCAATAATGATCACTCGGGAGGCCAGAGGCTGCACAGGGCATTAGTGAGCTGCTGGGACTGAAAGGGCTGCAGGGTGGCATGAGGGCTGAGAATGAGCTCAGCACAGAAGACAAGAATAATTACACTATAGTAAAGGCGATAAAGTTTCAATTCACATCCTCTTCAGAAAACTAGACACACTGACAGCAGGTTTAACCTACATTCAAACTTGAACTATGAAACACATGAAGGGCAGTGCAGCAGTTTCAATTTGAATGCACAAATGATTAAGTCCAACGGTGGAAAATAAAATGGGGAAAAAACTAGAAGTATTTATTCTGGATGTGTGTGTTGAGGATTATTCATCTTGTTTAGCAAAAGCATGCAGCATTTATCCGCAATAATGAGCAAACCATTTAAAGACTCAAATAAGGCAGACAGATTTATCAAGGTTTGTCTCATTGCTTTGGCAGGGAGAAAAAGTGGTATTCTTGTCCCATTTTCAAGCATTTCATGCTGTTTTAGCTACTTTCAACTATGGCCAGAAAGAAAACAAAGCTACTCAAAAATATGTCTTTGAGATCGTATGCACCTACAATAAAAATGCACCCTAAGGACATCACTATACTGAATTTGATCTACCGAGCTGAACAATTCTTCATTCCTGCAGTTGTCTTGAGGCATGCACACCACCATCTGTCTTCCCAGAAATCAATGCAACAATCTGTTTAACAGATACCTCAAATAGCTGAAAAACGAAAGAAGTTGCAATAAATCTATCACTGTTTCGCCAGAATGTCACGAACAGACAGACGGCATTGCTGCTATTTTGTTTTTCTTTGATATGGGATTGGACAGAATGATACGTTTTTCGGGGCAGGCTTCAGATCAATGGATTAAAGTGAATTTGTTCTCTACACCTCTAGTGGTTCAAGCTCCAGAGCGTGTACTGGGACAAACATCGTCCCTATCAGCGTCTACAGATACAACCACATGCCACACACACCAAAAGTCTGGAGTCTATTACATTTGACTCTTTACCTTTGAAAAACAAACATTTTGCACCCATATGAGGCTCAGGGCGCATATCGAACTTCACTCTGACAGGGGCAGCAGCTTGACCCCTTGTGCAGCATAGGAGGCATTCTTTCTCCCCTGTGTTGTTATTTTTCACAGCCAACCTCCAAGGTCAGGACACCTAGAGCCCGGGTGGTCCGGGCACTTTGTCTGCTGAGCATGTGTGTCATCACCGGCCTCGATATCTGAGGGCCCCGGCCGTGAGCTGGAATATTTGTCTGCTGATAGCTTCAAAGAACAACAAGCCAGAGGCAACAGTCATACGCTGGATTCTTAGGTCTCCACGCAGTGCAGAAAGGTTGCGACCCACAGGTAATAACTATAAAATCCAACCACATGAACAACAGATTGAAACCCAGGGAGTGGTCCAATCCACAGACACCCTGATTTGATACAAATGAAAACAGCTATGTTGTGTATGTAAAACAAGAAAACCTTTAAATAAAGCTCTGCTCCATCCACAGTCAATGCCTTGGAGCTCCGCTTGCCGTGTTGCATGTAATGTGACAATCTGCAAAAGCATCACTCCGAATCTATGTTGTCACCAGCAGTGGAGGGCATAGCTGGGGAAAGAGGCCCATGATTAATAGGAGATTAGAGTGGCATTTGTGCGAGCCACATGAAAACGAGCCTTAGACGAGGGACAGAGACATGGCCAGAGTAACACTGCCAGCGCACTCCATTCAATCTGAGAGGAAGACAGACGGGGTCTTAGTGGGATCGGTGTAAAGTGCTGAGTCACTGCAGGAGGAGAGCAGGTGGGTTGGGCAAATCTATCCCTACAACCAGGTGTTAAGAGGCCTTGCGTGGAAACCTTATGCACACCGCCGATGCATCAAAGTGATGAATGGAGGGATGGCAGGGGATTCAAAGTGTTGGATTCAGGAGGGTTTGCCGGGGAGTGATCTAACAGCCACAGAAAAGGATAGGTGACAAGTAATAATGTGTGCTGCGAGAAGCCGCAGCTCCTCTAACAACCAACTATGTGTTCTGTCCACCTAACTGGCGTGCCAGACACATCTTCATCTTAGTAAAGGAATGCCACAACCACAAGCCTAAACAGCCAAAGAAGAGCATCATATCGCAAAAATCTGTATTACCAAATGTGTACAAATGAACTAAATATCAGTGCACATGACATATTCCTGTGTTTGTCCCAAAACATTGGCTTTCCCCATCTGAGGGGAGGTACCATTTGGAAATCTTTGTTTTTTCTCAAGGACTTCAACACAGTTAACAGTTGTTTGCTGCTTTGCACTTCAACCTAAATTACACACTTTACATGGGTTCTATAGGCCTTGATTACTCTCCGGTTGCCTATGTGGGCCACCTGTTTTTGAAGAGGCGGGCGACATACTGTGCTTGAGTGAACAGCGTGTCTTTTGGGCTCATGACACAGTGGAGCAGCAACGTGGCCTTGCAGTCATGCTGGATGAACCACCGGGCCTGTCAGGGCAGTGATGGATCTCCCAGGGGAGGGGGCCACACCATGCTCATCTACGGCATGCGACACTAGGTCCCTCACGTATAGTAAGCCCTGTGCAAGCCCCATCTGATAAGAGTGGATACGCACAAATGTCACCTAATGTAGGAAAAAAAAGTCAGAAAAACTTTAGTGCATGAGCCAGCAGGACAAAAGGCTAATCTCAGTAAATTGACAGCAGGACAGCCGAGCTAGCAGCTCTGCAAGGATGTACGTGGAGCTGAACGCCAACTTCATCGTGCTAAGGTTCAGGCTAATGTTTACCATGTTCACCATCATGTTAGGTATTGGGCCAAAAAAAGGAATGGACTAATTAAAAACTGAGACACCACTGAGATTCAACGTTTCCTGTAGATGGTGAGATATTCTGGTTGGGACCAAAATGTGGAACGCCGGCATGATCAGGCAGAGATTTTGTCCGTTGTGTCAATTTAAGGTCTTCATATCGACCTCATGTAAAAATTACAGTTACAGAACATTCACATGAACAAATATATTTACATTTAAAGTGTTACTGGAGCCTGTCAATGGAGAGCCTATCCACTCCCTATTAATCCCGTTGTGAGAATGGAAGCTCTCCATATATTAGAAATTCTGTAGTGTAATCTCACTTAAAAGTCGTTTGGCTTTGTGTCAATGTCCATGTGCTGTAGATCTATATTTTACAAAGCGTATTGAAACAGCTAAAGAAACAAATTGTACGTACACCTGTTTAATATCAATACCATGATCAGGGTTGCTTTACCTTTGCTGTGTGCCTGTTGGTTAAAATGGACCTTTGGTGATATGAACAGGGTGTGACACACAGTTTGTCAGGACGGAATTCAATGTTAGAGATTACATACGGATGAACCTTCCATGAAAAATGACCTTGTTGGGGTTTTTTTTTTTGTTCCTTTCTCCAAAGCGGCTTGGTAGGCGGCACTATGTGACAGGCCGTAAATCACAGATTCCAGCCGAAGTGATGTCAGCTCTGTGCATCATGTGTTGTCACTTCACACTGTGAAGACACGTGGACACGTGGTCACAACTCTTTCAGGCCACACACCCCTCTGTCAGCCGAAAGATTTGATCACAGGTTTGAGTAGTCACATGCTCATGTGCATAGTATATAGTATGTAGCATGCCTTTCAGCACAGCAACTGAATATGTATTTACTTCTCAGCTAAATGACAGATGAAAATAAATGCATATGAGAACAAACTGCGTTTGAGATTTACTTAACTGAGCCACTACGTGAAGCACAGCTATCCAAAGTATACAGTGACATCACATACAGTATGTACTGTATGTATGCGTACATACATGTATATGTACAGACATACCGCAGGACAGTAAAAATGTTTGCTGTTCACTATTTATAGAGCGGCCTGTCTGATGGTGCGTGGCCGCACTGCTGTTTGTGAGTAGTTGACCTGGATAACCAGAGGTACTGTATATCAAAGCTGAAATGAGTCGGTTCAGCTCATGGCCCCACACTTCTGGGAACCCCTTGTTAAAGGGTCAAGGATGCATACTCTAATATGTATGCACATCAAATTTATGGTGACATGACAGTTATCATCTGTGTTAGCTTTATCACTCCAAGCATTTGACTGGGCTGAGCTCATCGGACAAAACATAACATCATCATGTTGCCAGAGTGCATGTTGAATCCGTGCTTAGCCGTGCCACGCCAGGATGCAATGCTTATTTAAATTTTTTCCTCCCAAGGCCGACAGATTTAGCAGCATGAGGGACTTAGTAAGTAATTATATTCTTGGCAGATTAAAAGAAAGAGAAAGTGATTGCGGGTATGAGTTACTAAAGACAATTATTCTTTGTAAAAAGGGAAGCTGTGGGCTGCGAAATGCAAGCAGTTGTATGCCAGTGTGAAGATAAGAAGTCTGGTACTACTCCCATGTCCGTACGGCGAATGTGAAGCTACAGGCAGCAGCTGGCTACCTCAGCTTAGCACTAAGAGTCGACATCTTGTTGTATGTTCTTTGCAAAAAACCCACATTTTTTTTGCAGAGGGTTGGGTGCCAGACTATTTCTTGGCTTGACTTTCATTTTTTTTTGAAAGTCAGGGTTGAGATAAATAGGAAACATGGGGAGAGAGAGTGGGGCACGACATGCAGCAAAGGTCAGGGGTCAAACTTGTGGCCATTGCAGTTATGTAGTTATGTGTCAGCCGTTACGGTACCAGGGCGCCCTTTACACTTTTTTTCTTTTTTTTACTGATAAACAAACTGGATGTAATGTGCTTTGCAATGCATGTGCTTGGATTTTTATTTCTGGAACCAAAGTGAATTAATTATAATGTTTGTCATGGTTTTATACTTAAGAGAGCTGTTTACTTTGCAGACAATGCTGTTGAATGGAACAATGAATTATGAGGCATATGACTGGAATAAATTTGAATAGGAACGCAATCAAAATGCACAAAGATAGGTAAATCATGCCTTCAAGGAGAAAGTGAAGAATACTGCACTGGGCATTCAATGATTTTCTAAACGTGCTGTGCATTGTGGGCTGGACGGATAAACGTTATTGAATGGCTTGTGCACATGTCCAAAACTGTCCTGGAGATGATCATTTGTCTTACAGCTCACGTCTGGCTTCCCAGAAGGCATGCTTATGTATCATCAGAGAACAGGGGTATGTTTGTTTAAAGGGTGATTCTGTATAATCCATTATTTTAAAGGGACTAAGATTTAAATTCCTTGCATATAAGTGCATTTACAAAATCTGAAAGAAAACACTTTGACAAGTTGTGAGACATCAAATAAATACTATCATATTCCAAGCTGCTGATTCAAACTTGAAACAATATCTCCTCATTCCCCCGTGGTTTCTCAATGCTACAGATGGAGCTTATGCTACCTATTACTTATAAATCCCACAAATGACTGACAGTCTGAATATATCCAAGCCAAGAAGCAATACAATCTGTATCCGAAAGCTTTTATGACTTATAGGGATTTGTATCATTCGTGCTGCTCAAAATTTACAACCACAATTATTCACGGGTAGAAAGACAGTCCTCGTTTAGTTAAGTTTTATTGCCCTCTTCAAATTCTTGCTGCCAATTTCTCAGTCGATGTTTCAGCAGATTCCTTTGGACGTGATTCTGAGAAAAGAACCTAAACAATCGACATGGACTCCTGACGGCCATAGATAGACGCGGAATCAAGCTGTCCGATGTACTTGTACTACATGGCAGCTGAGTTAGACGTAGAGTTGATGGTTTATGGGTATTAATACTGGCACTGGGACTGAGTCATGTTTATTTACTGGTATCATTTCGTCACCCAAAATGGTACTACAGATGGAGCTGTGCATCTGTTGCTTTATTTAAATGGTTGCACCTCACTATGAAACTGTCAGCGCCATTAATCTGGGGCTGAGACAATGAATGATGCTCTACCTTTGATTTGCAGAGCCGTCCACTGTCTCATATTGCATAATCAACGGGAGGCATGAGCAACATGAGACAGTGATAGGTGACCATTATAGTGCGTTTCGTGCCGGGTTTTTTGTCCTTGTCACAACACAACAAATTTGATTTAGTACAGGTAAGAAAGTGAGAATGCTTTTATAATCTTAAAAAGGAGAAACAATTGTTGCAGCATACACTAACCAATTCATATCATGTCAATACAACAAAGAATTTATTCGTACAAACACTAATACAAGTTAAAAGAATTGGTAGAAGTCCAACTGATTAATTCTGATTAAGTGATGAACATTTTATTGTATGAAGAAATGTTAAGAGTGTCCTGTGATCACTGACCAAGACTGCGGGGCGGGGGGTAGCCTAACTCCAGCTTTTACTTGGACTGATGGACGGTACAGATCGAGCATATTTTTAAGGAATGGAGGCCATACGGCTCATTAACCCCAGAGGTCAAATCCGATATGCAAACCCACCAGAGCTGAAATAACTCCTTTGACCTCATGCTAGGCAAAATAGATCACAGAGCGTGTGAACCTGGGTAACAGCTCACCTCCGTAAGACACTTCGAGTGCAGACATTGATGTGACAACTTGAAGGGAAGGCCTGAATAAATTGGAGTGGAGAAACAACAACGAGAGGTCACGAAAGCGTTTCATGCGGTGCTGCAAATAACGATTTGCTCATTACAAACTCCTAACACCCAAGCACGTGTCTTAAAATTTCTTGTTTTGTGAGAACAGTCTGAATATTTAGGATATTCATCTTACTATCACTGGATGGAGAATAAAAGCAACTTATTGACACAACTGTGAGGTTGGAACCATAGACTGAACATAAAAATGGATGTAGTCAGCTGGTCTGTAAAGTGAAGCCAATGTGGAAGTGCCTGAAACCTGTATTCTCTGAAATGACCAGCAGAGGGCGACGCAATAGGTCGCAAAAAGAGGTTTGTTGCGATAAAAGTCTATTAGAAAATGACTCAACATCTCACTTGATTTATGGCGTCAGTAAAAATTTTCTCGAGGAGTTTATGGTTTCAAAATCTTTTCCAATACAGCATGATGTTCATTTTGTAAATTTGTGAACTATTATGTCTAATTTAGTGTAAAATAATAAACCACCGTATGCATTGGGAGGCATGGAGACAGTGTGATTGACAGTTAGTATCGTCCAATAGATGCAGTTCGCAGGTGTAGATGGACGTGTAGTGGATGAAACCCACCCCCCGTCCTCCAAATATGGTTACCTCTGGTTTCAAAAAAACAGGATGGCAGTTCACAAACCAATGAGTGATGACGTCACGGTGGGCTGCAACTTGGCTGGAACAAGAGACTTAATGGCATTTCGGCATCAGATATAATATCGTAATGGGTTGTTTTAATTTAAATGATATGACATTCTGGCTCATGAAACAAAACTGGAAAAATGTAACTCAAGGTCACATGTAGCCCTCACGTGTTGTCATTAAATTTAAATCACAGAGCTAAACCTCTTTTTATGGAGGATCTTTCAGACAAACTAGCATGTCATTTAACAATTTAACTTCCTCCGATTTCTTTGAGAAGAAAGGTCTCCCGTCCATCTCGAGTTCGAGAGACTCGTAGATGGAAGATTGTCTGCCGGTTCATGGTGACATAACATCCTGCTACATAATCTTAAGGCTCTATCTGTTGTTCTTTTTCTCTTTCATTTTAATTATAGGCACTTAAACTAGGCATGTAAACCCCATTACTGCCTCCTAGAACCGATAGACAAATTACCATTGAAGGATTGCATTTGAGTCCTATCGGCTCACTACACTACACTGCCATGTCCCCAGTGCTTGAAAAGTCTCAAGCATGGGTGAAAAGGCCTGGGTCAGTACGCAATGTACACGGAGGACAAACTAATACTGACTAGGAGGGGGAATGAACACTTTGCTCAACCTGCTGAAAGGCCTAATAGATGAGGGGCCCCTGGACAAGCCCCTTGTCAGTCCTTCTTTCTCGGTGACCTAATGTACCCAGAACAGCTGTGTGAGAGTGCTTAGCAGTTAGGCCAGGATGACAAGTCATTGCTCAGCGTGATATATGAACTACTACATGTGAAACTGGAGAGTTTGTTGAAGGGTACGATGGCACGACTGCACTGGTATCAATATGTTCTTTTCATGCGAGTATTTATCTTTTTGTTCAAGTGCACATTGTCTTTGCAGGCACAAAACTATCCATCTACTATGAAATATCTTAAGACAAAATAAAGGCATTACAAAGCTGTTGTGTACAGTAAAAGGATTATAAATTCTGTACACCCATGTCATCTGAGTTCAAAAGCAGTTCTTTTTTTCGTCAACGTCACTTTAAAAAAATGAAACATTTACACTCACAAATCAGCATAGAAATTTATAGTAATTTAAATCAGGGAGGGTCATCTTCGTCATTCAGAATTATATATTGTACAAAGCAAAACAATTTCGGTTCATGTACATAACTGAATGTTTGTATACAATTCTCTTAATCTGGCAAAAGTACAACTCATTTACAATGACTTGAGTCAAGATACCAAAACAAACATTTGAGAGACAATTAGACACGTTGTGATACATATATAGCAGCTCTGCAGCCGAGCTGTATTGCATTTTTTAGTAGCCAGTATCCAGGTAGCTGAAATAGAAAAACAAAAAAAACCAGATAAAACATATTGAGATCACAGTGGTTTACATGACATTCGGTAAAAACTGCAAGGACAGAATTGTACTTAATATTTTCATATAGTT
The DNA here is from genome assembly GCF_022379125.1 of Scophthalmus maximus. NCBI lineage: Eukaryota > Metazoa > Chordata > Actinopteri > Pleuronectiformes > Scophthalmidae > Scophthalmus > Scophthalmus maximus. Next base: position 18,786,202 of record NC_061522.1, read on the forward strand.
TGACACTATTAGGCATTTTTATTAGCTATTGGTGTGGACTGTGCGGTGAAAGTTAGGCCCCTGCTCAGACCTGGTATTGATGTGTCCATCGTCCATGTGTTTGTGTGTCAGTCGGTGTGTAAGTATGCATGTCTGTTTTGGCGCGAGCGAGAGAGAATGAGAGAACAGATTCAAGAAAGACTGAGCGGATAAATGCGCGCAGCTTGACCAGTCAACAAAAAATGGAGATCATTACGTGGTGGTCAGTGTTGATAATGTCTCTTTGGCCACAAACAAATCATATGAGCACTCAGTGTTGATTCATTGTAAAACTGTAGCGGATCAGAAGCCATCAGCGGAGTAAGCCATCATTCAAATGTGGCTCGGGGCACGTTTGCATTCACACAGCTAAAAAAAATTACAACACGCGTCCCAGACAACCTCCGTTGTGTGATCGGATCTCAAGACGCAATTGAGGATGCATTTGAGTTCATTCAGGGTCTTTTTTTTCATCATTTCCTTCATACTCAGTATTTTTAACTCACGCAAATATTATTAACTAACCAACATTATAAAATATACTCACAGTTTCAGCATCGTGCGCCAGTCCTGTGTCATGATGTTCCATTTCATCGTCTCTGAATTCCTTTATAACCTTTCAAAGTAACACCAGGACATTCATTAGAGAAGTGAACTCGTTCAACTATACAGTAACTCGAGCAGAGACCCATTGTATGCACTGGGTTCTGGTTTGACCCATCTGGAAAATATCCAGAGTGTTGTGGGAAAAATCTCACAATCACTGAGCAATCCTTTTGACGATTTCATTTTTTACATTCCCTGAGAGAGAAAAGTGTTCTTCTACATTCATTTTTACTGTTACAATCTTTGATTGCACCCTAATTCTGGAACAATGCAGTTGCAGATTCATACCCATTCTTCTACACTCTTTGAAAACACTGCTGGAATAACCTTTGAGCAATCACATACCCCACTTGAGACTTTTTCCCGTTTTCTTCCTTTTTTACTTTCTGGTGATTACCACTCTATGTAATAGCTTCCTCAAGTAGCGGTGGAGTGCACCACTTCCACACTCGAGTGAAATTGCCCTCACACTGACAAGGGATTTGCAGGAAACAAGGTAGATGTGTAATTCATGCAACAGTAATATTTTATTGTTATAAACAGTCTCACCTATTCCTGTTCACTCTCTTCACACTGTAGCAGAGCTGTGTTTGATTGCTATTGCTGCAACCCCCCCCCCACTGCTTAATAGATATATTCAGTACATAGTTGCTGACTCACATTTAAAAGTTCAATGTATCTCTCTGGGTCCTTTTCCATCAAAGCTCTTATCTGGCTGTTGTAGTGCTCTGAGATACTCTCCTCCACTGCCACAGTGCAGGCCATGGCCCCCTCTTTTCCCAGCAGTGCACTGGATGCCCCTAGTGGAGGTTGGAAATAAAAATTTAAATCAATAAAACATGAAAACAGACAAACTAGTAAAATAAGTTTTAAGCTCAGAAACCTACAATAATTTGTTTACACCCATTGGTTCTTACATCATGTTCCAAAATCTTTCTCTTTACAAAAAGCAAATCTTTAACCATCAGGATGCAAGCAAAGGAACCACTTTTAAACGGTTACAAATACATTCTATTGGCGTAGTGTCTCTCCAGAGCCAGTTATCTTATTATTTTACAAACTGCTGTCTGCTCATGCACGGCACCAACCTAATGCAAATCCAGCGATATTCCAGAGGGGTAACAGTGCTGTAGGCCGAACTCTGTTCTCAGCGAGAATTTCGTTGAATTTCTCGAGGTGCTTCTTTTCTTGATCCCACATTTCCTAAAGGAAAACAAACGTGCACGAGGCCCGTTGCCATTACAATCAAGCTGAGTGAACACACAGCCTGTGCACTTGTTACTTTCAATTTTAATTGAACTCATTCAAAGTTGACGAAAAAACATTGATTCTTTGTTGCAGGTGATTTTACATATATGATCACACAATTATGGACAATATATTAAATTTCTGTGAGTACGTTCTTCTAAATATTACACACTGTAGCTTTAAGTCCAACAATGATTCTTATTCATCCAGGTCATATTTATGTTGATTCTTGAAAGAATCTACACCTGGGTCCACTTGCTCCTGATCCAACGCCCTTTGCACATGAGACACTCCCTGATTTTTTAAAGTGAAAATATTGTGTGTACTCCTAACACAACCTTTTCTCATTGATTCTCAGCACAATGTGAACTGTTCAAATAAAGCAGCACACTGTGATCGTCCTACTTCTAAAGCTGCGTGTCGCACTGTCCCCACACCTGTATGAGAGGTCCGACTCTGGATCGACCCAACACCGCCATCTGGCCGGCGTAGATGCGGTTGGCGCCGTATTCACCCGCATGGTCCACGCGCAGTATTCGGTCCAGCATGTCCTTCTCCTCGCCGTCGCGCGGCGGCGGGAGCACGCCGTAAGCGCGCGTGCTCGGCCGCAGGGACGCTGTCACCGCCGCGGCGAAGGGAGAAACGTGACGTTAGTGCTGACGTTAGCTAGACAACAGACAACGTTCGGGTTCCTTCACTCGCGAAACCTCAGGGCGCTAGAGTTTGGTCTTGGCTAGCAGCTGTCTGACGTTGTCACTTCGCCAACAGGTCTGTGATGTCCACAAAGCTCCTGCTACACTTTGAGCCGTGACTCTCTTACAGTAATAACGGCGACAAGACCGTACACACACACACACACACACACACACACACACACACACACACACACACACACACACACACACACACACACAGTTTTTAGCATTTTAGCGCCTTAGCTGTTTTTAGCATTTTAGCACCTTAGCACTTAGCTGTCGCCTCTCGAGTCAAATCCCGAGCCCGCTGCTCGGCTTACCTCTGCATTTTAAACACTGGCGGGTCGTCGCCGGACCGACGATCTGAGACCACGCGCGCGGAGCTGTGTGCGCGGCTCTTTGCATGGCGGGCGGTTTATTCTTCAACTACTCGCGTTGGCAGAGAAAACTGTCATTTGAATGTCAGGAGGTGGACGTGGCGCACGGGGATGACGTCAGCGCGTAACGACTTACACAACGGCGTCGCTTTGCTCATCCAAATAATGCATATACTTTATGTATATCAAGACCAATGTGTTACATATGAAAGTCTCTTGTTATTTATATATAGGTTGAAATATGTCTGATGTGTCGGCCAATCCTGAACATTTCTATCAATTTTGAAATTGATTTATATTAAATATTAAACAATCTCTGACTCTTTATTATTATTATTATTATTTACATATATTTTATGTTACCTGCAATTTGGTGGGCCTGTGAACAAATAGATGCTATGGATAAATATGTATATTCTTATAAAATCACCATGACTTCTTTCAAACTGGACCCTGGTTTTCAGCCTGCAGATCCGGGCTTTGTCCCTAGATGGCAGTACCATATAGATGTTTGTCTTAAAAAGATAATTCACAAATAAATGGAACAATTTAATGTTAGTCAGTAGAAATTAACAGGACAACGATATGTTGGTAGGGATAAAATATTCAGCATGAAGGCAACTGCATTTCATTTTGGCTGCAGGGAGAAAGGATTAAACTGGTGTTCAAAAAAAAGGCACCAACTCATTAGGAGACGTATTTCAAAAGTTATTGGAACGATAAATAAATTGGGATACATTTCACATTTTAGCCTTGTTTACTAGTTGTAGCTCACATCAACATTGGTGGGTTTCTTCTCAGGAGATTTGTTGTGAAATCATCCATCTGGTATCTATTGCTGCATATTACAGTGGACCGTCACAGGGTCATCCTGAGTCTACCACAGCATCCTGGACAGGTCACAGGGCAAACACACATCATAAGCAAACCCACACTTAACTGGCAGTTTGGAGTTTTCACAGTTCACCTGGCCCACATATCTGTGGTCTGCGGAAGGAAACCGAGCATAATAAAGTAAATACAGACAATTATCTTTTTTGGCCAGACAATCTCTGCCTTTCTGTGTCAAACGAATCATTAGTGCATCCTTTGTTTGGGCTTGTTATGTAAGACTAAACCTGACAATAAGGAGATTAAGCAAGTTTGTGGAGCAATCAGAGTTGTCGTTGATGGTCTACATATGGCAGCGTTGTACAGAATTAGCCTGTCTGTGGCAAGTTTTACCTCCAAACACCTGCAGGTCCATTTCATTTGAATTGTTCAGAGGTGCAGTGGCCCTCCAAACGAGACAGCATGCAGGATTCGATTTCACACATTCTAATGCAAAAACAAAATACACAAAGCCGTCAGTTTCACCATCATTTAATTTCATTGTACTAGTCAGCATTTTATAATTCCTGTCTTTGAGAAAAAAACAACAACGCACAAGTCTTTCTGGAAAGCACATAAAATAGTGCTGGGACACAGGAATGTGTGGAATGATGGGGTTGACTGCTGAAGTGCGGTGATGGCCATGCGTAAACAAGGCCCAGGACGGTGAATGGTGGGGTGTGTCGGTTTTGTCTGTGTGTGTGTTTGTGGTGAGACACTGGTTATGTGTTTCCTTATCTGTCTGTCTGACTGTGGGTGGCTGCGCACGTGTGGCTGCACATCGGGAAAAGTGGTTTGCCTTTTGGCCTCTTTGCATGTGAGAATGCGCATGAGTAGGTCAAAGTTGTGACCGGATTAACAGCAGAGTGACGCAGACCCCCGAGTGACCCAAAAGTTCTAGGTTCACTACGTCTCATTGTGTTTGAGTGGGAATTTACCGGAATTACTGAACTACAACAAAATATCAACTGAGATACGTCCCATATTGTGACCTAGTATCGTGGCTGAGACTTTTAAAGGGGAACTTTCTAACAATCTAGTTTTGAAGGGCCATTCACCACAGGAAGGTCAGTGTATTTGTCATGGCAAGTATGACATGTGTGGCTCTAGAAGGAGCTTTTTCCAAACAAATAACCCCAATGATGTCATACACTTTATAAAATTAAAGTGACCAGGATACTAGGGAGTAAAAGTTAAGATATCTGGAACTCTACTGCTCAAATATTTGTCTTTTTAACCCTTTTTTTAGAAATGCTGCAGTTGTTTGTTTGTTTGATTGATTTTTTTTTTCAGACTGTTGGCATCTGCAGGAAAGAGTCTCTGAACCCTGCAGAGCCATAGCATCACCTTTTATGGTCAAACACATGCAGCATTACAGAAAAAAAATTAAAAATTGATTTGGAGTCGAGATTTGTGTCCGCATGATGAATGTAAGTCCAATATTCACTCTCTTTTAGCTCTGTTTTTTAGTCTCAACCAAATGCAGAGATAAATATCTGTCTCTTAAAGCTGCTGTCGGTAGGATTGAGAGAAGTGTGGACATAGTCTCAGAATAGTCCCCCCCCCTCCGCTGTTCCTCGGCTCCTCCTCCACAGCTCCTCCCAGCCCGCCGTGCTCGCGCACGCTACCATGGCAACCGAAGCCAGGCCAGGTACATAACATGACGTTCCCACCGGTAAGAAGCTAACCTGAAGCTAACACGGACAACTGTCCACATTGATAGACTATAAGACGTTTTTTTAGTTATCGTTGCCTCACGTTATTACCTGTCACTTTTTGTGAAAACAACATCGTCAGTGTTTTTGAACGTAGTTCACCGTAAATCAGTTTATATTAACTTGTTTACGTACCTAGTGTTAGCTACTGCAGTGTTACATGGTAGGCCTGTAAATTAACAGCTTTATCTTCACATACATCATTTGATGCTTTGCAAGATGACTGACACTTTTATCTATGTTTTATAACATTAATAGAGCTTTCAAAGTTATATTTTAATATTTATGCAACCTCAGTATTTGCTTTGCAATAAAGTGTATTTTGAAAGTGACTGGTTTCTCATTGCATAAATATACAACAATGTGAAGATTACTTACTACTATCAATATACTTTTTGAATTACAAATATATTAATTTGGGGTAATCAGATTCACTGGTTCAGTACTACCAATGCAGTAGCTCAAAGAAAAACATAAAAAATGTATCAAAGTACACAATGATGTAATATTGTCAAGCTTTATTTTGCACATTAATAAAATACAGTAGTTGTGTTGAATATTCCTTCCTCAGCTGTTCCCCCAGCAAAGTCAGCATCTGTGGAGAAAAGCAACACGAGTATGTGAAACTGATGCAGGAAAAAATATTCATCACAAATTCATCAAGCATCTTAGCATTTAGCATAGCATGGGATGCTACGTTGGTGATAAAATAGTGAAGCTAAACAGTCCGACACAGATGGGGGAGCATTTGGTCGCGAGAGCACAGACAACGACACACACGTCTGGAAAACTCTCAGAAACAGATTAGACCGCTTGGACACAAACATATTTTCAGCTATTATGCTACAAACACCGCTAACTAGCCGTAGCACTGTTGGCCTAGCAACTAGCAGCCTGATTAGAACTAGCAGCCTGATCACAACAGCACAGTAGCACACGGTCACAGAGTGCGACAATAACATGGAAAATAAAAGATAAATGAAACAATATTATCATTTGTGAACCCTGTCGGTGTCGTTGCCTCTGTGGAGCCGCTCCGATGTTTACATCTGCTCGACCTGTTTCCCTCTTTTTAGCTCGTTTTTGCCCGTGGTCTTTGTCGTATATGCAGTTTCTGGCAAAGGAGCCGGGCAGTTTTTTCGATGCTTGGCGTTTCTCTGGCGCGGCGTTTTCAAACTAACTCCGCTTCTGCTGCGAGCTCCTCGTTGCGAAGATGTGAGCTGGTCGTGACCGAGCGAGTGAGGCTGTGCACAGGTTCTGCAGCGCTGCGCGGCTCGTACCCGGATGATTGACAGCGTGGAGAGACGCCCCCTGGCTGTGATTGGACATTTTTGCTCGGGGGCGGTGGATTCTGGCAAATGGCATTAAAGGCAGTAGGGGGGAGCTGAATGACCCAGAGTCTATCACAGACGATCTGTCTCACATATTACCATCATCATATAGCGAAAGTTTCAGCAAATATGAAAAAAAGTTATCTTTGCAAATCCTACCGACAGCAGCTTTAAGTTGCAAAAAGCGTCCTCACAATGTTCATCCGTTAGCTGCTGTGTCTGGCAATGTGGTGTACAGTGGGGCTGCTTGCTGCCTTAAACACTACGACTACGAGATTGAACGAAAAACATTCAAGTATACAGTGAGCTGAAATTTGCTAGAAAGCTCGTCAAGGTTGAGGGGTGTTGCAAGTTCGCTGGAAATCATTCAAGTGAACCTGCCAATATTTGTGAATACCAGCCACGGTCATAAATGAAACCAAAGTGACATGCAACATGACTTGTTACAACCAAAACTCTTTAGGCTATTAACATCATTTTCCTGTAGCGGATCTTGCCCTCTGACATTTGAATGAAGAGGGTCAAAGCTATTTTGCTATTCGATATTAGAATTGGTAATGAGTTGCTGGTAATAAAGGTGATTAGATCTTAAAATCATGATTACAGTGACACAAGTCCTCGATAATTAAATTTGTCACCTCACAGTAAGGAGGCTTTTAAATCAAGATTGGGTCTTCAATTAGTCCTTCTATGTGTGTGTGGGCGGCCACAGCACAGCATCCAACTAATGCAGGTCTGGGGCCTTGATCAGGTGCCCTCACACCATGTGATTCACTATGATATCTGGTCCAGTGGTTTTGATGTTTGACGATGGACCGGAGTGTGTCTGGCACACTCTGGTCATACGGTTGTGGGGAGAAAACTGAGCCATTCAATACAAGTGGTTTTCAGACGGGCTTTGAGGAACTGTCTGACAGGTGTACCATCTATCCCCAAATAGCAAAAGACTCCCTCTCAGATTGTAGAGGATGTATGAAGGGATCAACAGTTAAGTCTCAAATGTGTTAGTTCAACTGGGGGAAGGAAAGAAGAAGAGAGAGTGTGTGTTTTTCTTGCTCTTTAGCCTGTTGTGAGTGATGAGTGGATTAAAGAGCAAACCACAGAGCTGGAGAAAGTGTGAGAGTGACTTGTGTGTGTGTCTACGTAGCTGTATGTATATGTGTCTGCCTGTGTTTGTTTAATGTCTGCATGCATCCGTAGACATGTGTGAGTCTGCACACCCTTGCTCCGAGGCTCTGGTCAGACAGTGCATAGCTGCGGTGGGACACGGGCGTGAGTCAACAGTGTCTGCTCTCGAGAAGACATGATAGGTTTTGTCTCATTTGGTCCTTGACTGGTGTGGTGGCAGAAAGTGTGTGTGTGTGTGTGTGTGTGTGTGTGTGTTTGCGTGCGTGTGTGTGTGTGTGTGTATGTGTGCGTGCCAGATATATATTTACAGGCAATTAGTCACATGCTGCGATGTGTTCAAGTTAAAGACACTGTTGTGGTTTGTAGAATGTGTCAAACTAGAAAAGACAGGGACCTGCGACACAAGTCAGTAACAAAGTCACACTGTTTACTGTAACTGAGATACCAGTTTTGCTGAAACCGGTATAACAAACGTGGAAGAACTCTTTGGAGGTCAAAGGATAATGGCGCTCATATTGGTCCCATATAAGCCTTGAGGTCACCATGACATTCTCTCGACCACTAACCATGTGTATTCTCACGTCATCAGGGTCAATTCTTTTAGTCTTTGGTGCAAAACAGAGATGTTCTCATGACACATTGAACTTTGATGGATAAGATTGCCGGAAGGCCCCTTTGAAGTGGATTTAGTAAAGGTTGGACTAAGACACACACATTACGTGTCAGTCAATAGACAATAGGCTATGATTCATTATCTGCTGGAGGAAGAAATGAGTGCTTCCCTTTATCGCATTTGAATGTGTCCATACAAAACATCCATCCATCCACTGGCTTAACCTTTGAGGGGGGGGGGGGGGGGGGGGGCTGACATTGGGCGGGAGACAGAGTACAACCCGGGGAGGTCGCCAATCCCCCATAGCACCAACAAACAACCATTCACTCTCGCGTTAACACCTTCGGGTGATTTCGTATCTCTAGTAAATCCCGCTGTAAGCTGCATGTTTTCGGATTTTGGGAAGAAGCCGGAGTTCCTGGAGAAAACCCACAGAGCCCGAGGGAGAGAATGGAAACCCCACACAGACGAGCCCTCGTTCAAACACAGAACATTCGTGCTGTGAGGAAAAAACAGAGGTTACAGCGTTAAATAAATGATCTTTTTTTAATTTCAAACGTCTATTTATAAAAAAAAAATCTTCCCACTCAAGAAGGACATAACTACCCAAATTTCTTGTAAAAGGTTTATGTACATATTTACGATAGGCATTTGAAATAAAAAAACACAACAACCTCCAAGATTTAGAAAAGAACATAACCACACTTTCAGATCCCACAGTAGATATGGAACTGGTCACTGACTAAAGAAATGCAATGAGCATGAAAAACACAGGCAACAAAAAAGACCCGTCACACGTGTGACCCTGTAGCAATTATTGTTCCGTAGACAAGCTCTTTCATGATTAAACTTAAATGCACAATTCATGAATATTCTATAGCCTCCCCTTGTAATTCATGGTTACAAGTTGGCTTCTCTCCCTGGACAAACTCTCACATGTAAGGAAAAGGCGTCAGTTCACCAAATCCATGTGTTTTTAAGACTGTGAGGAGAAGGTGGGGCACGCAAAGAGAAATATGCACAGCAACATGTCGAGAAACAGTGACCCATTCGGATGGCGGCTAAGTTGCCATGTGCAGAATTTTGTTTTTGAAGCATGCTTCCATATAATTAATACTCCTGTCATTTCACCTAACCTCCATTAGTTGGATGATGTGCTGTGGCCTCCCACCCTCACACAAAAAACCCATCGACGGAGTAAGACCCAGTCCTGAATTAAGAGCCTCTTTACTGTAAGGTGACAAATTTAATTAGCGAGGACTGTAATTGTGATTTTAAGATCTAATCGCCTTTATTTCCAGCAACTCATAATTAATACCAGCAACTCACTAATATCAAATAGCAAAACAGTTTTTGAGCCTCTTCATTCAAATGTCAACGGTCAAGATCTGCTACAGGAAAACAATGTTAATAGCCTGTAGAGTTCTGGTTGTAACAAGTCGTGTTGCATGTCACTTTGGTTTCATTTCACAATTATTGGTGGGGCTGCAATAATTTGTACAATATAAATTCTTTAACTGCATGGTATTCCCCTTAAAAACAATAGTTATCCATCCCAAATTGCGTCAAAAGTGGGCTGAATGAGAAATTAGAGTTATGCAACATTGTTTAAAAAAGCCAACCATTTATGGTTTGGTGGTATCCCTCTGGAACAGGCAAGCTGTCTCATAAAGTAGTGTAAAAAGAGAGGTTGATTTTCTGATTTAAATTCACCAAGTCTCCTTAAAAACCATCTAACCATTTTTTTTATAGATGGCTGTACAAGATCAAAACCAGAGAAAAGTGATTTATCTTCCATTATTGAATTGTTTACACTCAAAAATAAATAAATACATCTTATGCACCCTGCAGACCTAGTTAAAGCACACTCTAAACCGCCTGTTTTCATGGACACTGGAGAGTGTATTTAGCCTTGTCTGGTACAAGTTAAATGGCCCTTGTTTGTCTGGAACTGTTCCTTCAGAGATATTTTTTCTCACTCCTGGGAGAGGAGACCATGTTTACATCTGTTGCTTATTGTGGGGGAGCTGAAAAATTCATACATGTTCAGGTAGTGCTCATCAACAGACATGAGGAGATTTCTGAATGAAACCAGTAAGATAATAACTACTTTTTATGATAGGAAGCCAATAGAGAAAACATTCACGGCATAAAGGAAACAAGCTTGGGAAAATGAGTCAAAAGTACAGCCTAGTAATCAGAGATTATATTTACCTGAAGTTCAGACGCACCGGACAGTTTATACAAGGGCCTTCCTGGTGTGTTCAGGGTGAGGATTAACATAGGAAGGGGATGTGTTTGAAGAGAAACTGTTGATTATTGAATTATGAATTATATTCATCATTTTAGCTTACAGCTGATTTACAATGATATTCGCAGAGACAGAGGCAGGCAAATTTGGGGAAACAATCCATTGGAAGGGTGTGATGGCGAGCCAAGCAGCCCGTTATTTATGAAACCTGTCATTTAACCAACATTTCCTGTTAGCCACGGGATGTGGCTTACTTTGCTTTGCCATCCCCGTCCTTTGCTTTCCTATATGGTTTTCCGGAAGTCATGTTTGTGCGCTCAGATTTACAGAGTGCAAACTGTGGGTTACCAGTATATGAGTACATACTGTAGTACAAATGGCCCCCGCAATGAGAAGTTGAGTGGTGAGGACTACTTTAGACTTTTGGATAAACCATGTGGGCTGAAACACAATTTACTCTAGTGTGTGGTTCTTTTGTTTCACTGGATGTAGATGAAGGAAAATAGTGGATGATAGTAGGAATGCATATAAATGATGGCTTGTTTGTTAACCCCCAAGATGGAGTCCTTAGTTAAAGCACAAAAACATTCAGATGCAGACATTTAATATCTTTTAAGGTCACTTTTGCCACTTTGGTGCTGTTGTTGGGATTATAACTAGCAAGCACCCATTGACTGTCTTTGGTGTAATTGGAAAACACCCATGACTCAAACAGTGTGCAACAGCTGGTAGCAGTCGAAAAGACACAAAATATGGAGTGAAGCAGACCAGGATTAAGGCTGTGGCTGAATTCTGTGGTAGTCAGAACATAATAAAATAAAAAATATGATATTGTAACAACAGCAGCCAGTGGTAGAATATTCTGCTGGTCATCTCTTCAGTACTTTACCACATTGTACTCATCCCATTTGTTTTCCAGCCTGAAGAGGACAATGTTTTTACAGCGCGAAGGGAGTGGACGATTCCCTAATAAATGTCACAACCACAATTCCGGCCTCCCCCTCAGTTTTTCTTGGTGATATTTTTAGAGGGGAATCGGCCCAAAATTGTCAAGTGAGAAGGCGAGGAATTGTTTTTGTCGATGCTTGTCTTACCACTTCAGTGTGGTGACTCGTGATGAGCTGTGCCTCCGTCACAAGAGGCTAGAGTGAGTGGGAGTCAGGCTCCAGGCTCTATTAAGGGAGGAGCCACTCACCCAGGTTATTGGGCAGCTAGTGACGGGGGACCGTCCGTGGATTTCCACTCGGTGCTATTTCGGGGCTACAGCGGGTCTGTTTTCGGTTTAGTGAGAAGCCACAATATCCTATTAAGAATTGTTAAAGTAATTGAGCAGTGTTTACTCAGAGAGCCTGCCTGGTTACACTGAAGCTCCTGAGGCTCTGCAGATGGTACGTGAGACAGAACAAAGCTGGGGATCTGTGAATGGATGGAAAGTATGAGGATGGATGGATGGATGAATGGATGGACAGTATATGGATGTGTGGATGTATGGATAGATAGATGGATAAATAGATGGATGTATAGATAGATGAGTAGATGGATTGATGGTTGGATGGATGAATGATGGACAGTATATGGATGTATGGATGGTATATGGGTGGATAGTTGGATGTAAAGTATATAGATGGACAGTATGGATGGATTGATGGATGGATGGATAGATAGATGGATGGCTGGATGGATAGACAGTATATGTATGTATAGTAGGATGACATTATGAGGATGGATGGTTGGATGAATGATGGACAGTATATGGATGGTATATGGGTGAATGGATGGATGTAAAGTATATGGATGGATCGATAGATGGATGGATGGATAGATGGATGTAAAATATATGGATGGATTGATGGATGGATAGATGGATAGATGGATAGATGGATGGATGGATGGATGGATGGCTGGATGGATGGATGGATGTACAGTATATGGATGGTTGGATGCTGGGGCTGAGGATGTCATTTTACTGCCAAGCCTCATTTCAATCTGCTCCTGTTCCAGAGTCGAAGGGCCGCAATGGACAAGGAGAACCGGAGGTGAAATGAAAACAACTCAAGTTGATGAACAACAATGCTTGTTACTGTCAGTGCAATAAAAAGTAAAAGGCTAATAAAGCAGACCACATGTTAAACACTACCGGAGGAAAAGTTATTTTCCATTGTTTTCTCTGCTCCCCCCAATGTAATGTTTAACACAACCACAGTTGATTAAACGCATGTAGAATAGATCCAAAGAAGCTGAAACAAAGGCTTTAAGAATCTAAACACTCTCTTGTTTGATTATTTAATCCAGCCCAGATTTTAAGAAAACACCAAATCTGTATTTTGCACAACTTCATTTAATCCCTGGTTTCCCTAGGTGTTTCACACAAATTTAAATGTATGCTTACATTAGAGGGTGAAAGTAAATTACACCAGAGATGAAGCAGTTGGAGAGTTAACCTTGGATTCTGCAGCTGCTCCTGGCTCACAGTTAGTGTCTTCACTTTGTTTAGAGGCTGCCTAAACCTATTTGGACTGTGGCTGGAATACTGCGAGGCACAGCTGGGTCAGACCGAACCAAAACCCACCACTGGCTGACACATAAAGCGCTGCTAGCCAGCATTGTGCCTGTGGTCCTCCAAATTGTTCTAAGAGAGTGAAAGTGTTGGTGTATCCTTTGCTCTGATTACATGAGGTAAATGCTGGTGACTCACTCTTCACAAATCACAATTGGGTTTTTTTCCCTAGACCTTTGGAATAAAATTAATCTGTCATGCTTCCTATAATAAAATCTCATTTTAACTAAATTCCTAGTTTTTAGGATGTCAGGAGATTTAGTTTCAGCAAAAGGGCACACTAACAAAACAAGTGTCACCAGTTATGGTCACTAGAATAAAATATATCAGTCCATCATCACTATCATTGAAAAACCAAATGACCACATCACTAGTTTTCTTGAACTCAAACCTAGAGAAACAAATGACACATGCTTACGCAACTGCTAAACACGTCAGTCAGTCTGTGATGAAACCTGAGTCGAGTGGAAAACCTTTTTCTATTTCAGTGACATTTGTTTCGTTTCATTGCCTCTTCTTTACAGCAATAAGTGATTATTAGCTCTATAACCAAGGAGCCGACACATCTCATTCTCGTATTGAACTATTATTATTTAAATGTAATTTCTTGAGAATAAACCATACAGTATGCACCATCCAATTGGTGATCCCTTTTTTAAAAACATATAAGCATATATCAGCAAGCACAATAAATGCAGAAATACAACAAAAAAGTGCATTGAAGTGTTTATTTACACTTTGAGAGCAGTTGCTCCAAACCCAGCCACGCACCACTCTCTGCCATTCCCCGACTGGCCGTCAGCTCGCGTGGTTTTCCTCTGACGGGTAATCACAGCATAGTCTCATTCAGACACCTTCTGGTTCCAGGGCTGCTGGGGAAAATGATGGCAAGCCATTTGCTGTCTGAGAAGAAAAAGAGCATCTTTACTGTGTCTGAGGTTTGGAGATGTCGGGTTGAGATATAAAAAACCCCCACAAAAAACAAACAAAAAATACTGACCCTGGTAATTACAGTCCGAATTCTAAATTGGTTAGGCAGCTAATTAGTTTCGTTGCATGGGGTGACTGAAATAAATAGAGAATATATCATGTGCAAGGAGCTGGTTGAGGTTGATGTATACTAAGTAGCGATGATGTGAAGATGTATTGAAGAGAAGTCCGCCAACACCGTCTTCATTGTATATAAGGGTTTATTCCAAAAAGACCAGCATCAATACAAGCCCTGCAGAGGTTGGGGAGCATCCAGCCAAAGGGACAACTTTGTCCACACTTCGTAAAACATAGACTTATATAGGACTTCAGAAGGTATTATGCAACATCTGGCCATGCAAGGTAAGAGAAGATCAGAGGGGGTTTCAAATGAAAGGTCAAAAGGTTATCAAGAGGCCCCTAATGTAATCAGCCAAAGTACAAATGATGTGAACCTCATCGACTACTATCTCATTACATATGTTGACAAAAATACACCACAATACACACCGTCAATTTTGGAGCTTTTCTGATGAGGCTTTAAATACGTGGCCCCTCCATGGCATTACTCTGGCATTTTGAGAAATACGCTTATTTGCTCTCTTGTTGGAATATACGGTCAAAACGGCCATTTAGCTCAATTCGGTAAAAAAAAAAAAAAAGACTGGGAAACAGCAGAAGAACAGTTTTTTTCTCAAGTCATTTGCACAAGTCAATGTGTGTGTGTGTGTGTGTGTGTGTGTGTGTGTGTGTGTGTGTGTGTGAGCGCATCTCAGCCTAATCTTAGAAACCTTTATCTTTAGCAAGGGGTTTCCCTCTGTTTCCAGTTTGTCTTTTTTCAGCAGTAATAATAATAATAATAAATTATTATTTAGCACTCTTCATTGCTAAACGCAATCACAAAGCAGTGTGTGTGTGTGTGTGTGTTCACTTCTTTAAAATAATGCAGCCTATTTGGACCTCTGATGAATGAGTAGCTCCTCAGCAGGTGCCAAGGCAGCAGGGTGATAAATACTTTTAGGCTCATATCACTCACATAGACTTGCGAGATGGGTCTAGAATGTGAGGACTGAGGAAACAGGTCTGACACACAAAAACAATACACACGCGTGCGCACGCACACACACACACACACACAGTATCATTCTCGGCATATCAACTTGCACTGCACAGCAGTCCTGCCGACAGACGAGAAGCAGGTCGGAGTCAAAGCTCAGACTCAGTCTCGGTGCGGAACAGTGAGAACAGGTTAATGTGGCACTGTGGGTAAAAGCGGGAGGGAGGAAAGCGGAAGACAGAGCCCAATCATAATTGCTTGCGTAGGCTGACACATGTGAATTTACAGGCTGCGCTGGAGCCGTGGTACTCATTTAAGACTGCTTATTTACAGTATGAGCAAAGAGAGACAGAAAAAAAATACTGAACTGATATTGTTCCCTTGTTTCTTAATCTGTTTCACGGCCCTCCTTTTTGCTTTGCTGTTGCTAAATTTGTCCTCTGTTGCTCAAACGTAAGAGGCCAAAATGACACCATTATTTTGACTAGACTGTTTTTCCTCCCAGGGAGAGAAGCCAGAGGAAGTGTAGGTGACCTAGACTGGTTAACCACCGCTTGACCACGGATTGGCTGGGACACTGCCACCCCCGCAGCCACCCTCTGCATCCACTGCCTGCCAGGTCCACATTTCTACTACTACACACTACGACCACAAGCGGCCTCGCTCCAGTGCCAGCGTCCCATCGGGGCCACGCTGGGTGCTCTCTCCCTTCCAGTTGGTGTAAACAGTCTGCAGTCGGGCCCTCGGCTGGCGCAGAGCTCATTTTGGCCGTATTCGCAGGTCGGACGTGCGTATGTTTTTGTACGTTGACCCGTACCGGCAGTTTGCACAGGTCTTGCTCTTTATTGCAATTGTGTGTGTGTGTGTGTGTGTTGTTTGGTGCAAAATTCTTTTTCCAATCATTGCAACACACCCAACCTCGAGCTCCTCTCTGGTTCAGATCAGCTGAGGAGTTCTGGCTCAGAGGCTGCCATGAAATTTCTTCTATACGCAACGGGGGAGATTTTACACAATCCCTCGTCCAATCAAAAAAAATCTCCAGAGAGTGTTTGAGCACATCTGTTAACAACCAACATCTACAAACAGACAACACAGATTTCACGACAGAACATGTGGACTCACCCCAGGCTGGGGGGGGGGGCACAGTGCACGGGGCCCCTTCCGTGAAAAGGTCTCACACGGCCATAAAAACATCCTCCTACGGTGCAGCCAAGCAACAGATGTTGTCATCAGTCTACTGTTGGTTACAAAACACAAACACACTCTCCCGCAAAATCAAGCATGTCAGTTACGTGAGTTAAAACAGAAAGGGGAAGGCAGGTCAATTCTCCATCTCTCTCGCCCTCTCTCCCTGTTTTCACCCTAGGTATTATTTGGGACAAAACGGTGCACTGTAAACACTGCTGACTGTGGTACAGTCTCACACACGCAAGCACACACACACACACACACACACAAGCACACACACACACACACAAGCACACACACACACACACACACACACACACTGTACACTTCACCTGTTGTGTTATACCACCTGTGGTGTTTCGGACCATTTCTGGTGGTAGCAACACGAGAGGGAGGCCGGGGGACTGAGACATAATACAACAATCGGTGAGACCATGGATGTTCACTTTGTTTAAATCTGTCTGACAGCTGCATTAGACTTTGTTACACTAATTCATTTTCTCTAAAAGGGCTGCGCAAAGGCCGAAGTCAGCGGTATAAACTCTGGGGACAGCAAATGGTCATTTTGAACTTTCTGACCTTCTTACCAGGAACACACCCAACACAAAATATTTACCTCTGACCAATACTACCGCAGTTATACTTCCAGTTTCCTGTCTACAATGTCACCTCCAATTAAACCATGAAACAACACATTCAGATCCAACTTTTATTTCTTTTAATTCCTTATGCAAATGAATTCACATTTCATGTTGCATAATTCTCAAAAAAATTTGCACCAGCCTGAAGTGCTGAATAGAAAAAACACGTGATTGCCCGAAAGTGATGACTCACCTTCAAAAGAATAATAATCATATTTGCACACGGCGAGACACAGGGCCTGGTGGTGGTCCGCCTCTCCGCCGAGTGTTCCATGTTTCTTCTCTGCGGTGATGATGGCAGCGGTGGTGTTAGTCCCAGTCGAGACGCTGTCATACTTTCCTGTGCAGCTGCTGTGTGGAATATTTCCCCGTGTCTTGACCAGAGTGACCATCATCACGCCATTCAATGATGCTCTTCAGCAGACTACAAAGAGCTTTGAAGACACACTCTTGTTATTTTTTGCTTCAAATATTTCCGGAGATAAATGTTGCTTTTTAATTTTGTATTTTTTTATCCCAATGTAAAATGCCAGAGTGACTCAGTTTAAGTATTCACACACTTGCCCTCAACAACACAAAATCGTGCTCATTTGCATTATGGCCAAAGACTTTAAAACTCTCTAATAATTCAACATGCCACTTTGAGACACAGCTGCACTGTGAGTTCATGTTTTCCACTGACAGTGCAAGTTTCAGTCCAATAAGATGACTGATTAACCCATGCATTGTATTTCCTTTCTATGTCAGCAAGTTGTTTCGCAATCCTTGGAAATACATGTGATGGATGGCACAATTGAAGTGACTATACATGTTCCACTCAACAAGAATAGTCCAATTAATTTGTATAATTCTGGACAGAAATCTTAATTACCTCACTTGTTCAATATGTTATGAGTTAGTGCTGGTGTCCACCAGTACAGACAGTCTCATGTTTAACTTTGCTATGCTTTGCACTAATGAATAGGAAACTATGCACACAAGTATATAATAATATTATAATATTGGGCCACCCAACACATACAGAGACTTTAATGGCCCATTACATGATATTTTTCTATTAATATGATGTGCCTTGTACGGCGCCCCTAAAGTCCTGAAAAGCCCAAAGTAATACCCGTCTTGTGTGCTCATTATACTCACGCATGCAGTCTTGAGTATTCAATATGAGCCACATTGTTAAAAAAAGAAAAAAGTAAAAAAGTAATACATTTTTTACTTTTAAGCACAGGTGAGTGTTATTGGTTGACATAATTATGAAATGATTATGACTTGACAATTATAAGAGGGATGGCAGGTCAGTAAAATGATAATACATTGATAGATGAGAATGAGCCGGCGAGCATAGTATATTTATATTTTTGGGCAAATGTGTATAGTGAAGCTGACAATATCAATAATGTATTTCAAATGCATATGTAGGTACAGTATGTGTGCTTACAATGTTTTCTCCATACATTGGCATAAGGCTAAAAAGATCCCATGCTGTGACCTTGACCTTTGACAGATTTGAAATTTAAAAGAAAAAAAACTGACAGACAGATTACACTACACCCAACGACAACCCAAGAAGTGCAAGTGGAAACCTCAGGGCTCTGAGCCTTGTGATGCGAATGTCATGGTTTAAATTTTAGTTAAAATCCTTAATCTATGGCATTTATGCTGGTGTTGCTTTAAAAAGAACGTCTGTGCACAAATACAGAGTGTGGTTAAACGACTGGTGGTGTGCCCTATGGGATAAAAGGGCGAAGGGGGGGAAAAGAGAGAATGTGTAAAAAGAAGTAAGGGGCAATGAGTGAAAGTGGGAGGAGTGTGTCTGGGAGAGGGACTGTCATCCCATTGAGGGGAGTAGCTGTGGTGTTTTGATTGAAATCCAGTAGATGTGGGAGAAAAGAGTGGGGTGTGGGTGAGCGAGAGAGAGAGAGAGAGAGAGAGAGAGTGAGAGTGAGGGAGAAATATTTCCACCCACCCAGCAAGGAGACATACTCATAAACAGCGGGCGGGCAGAGTGAGAGGCAGAAGGACACAGGATCTCAGGGCAGCAGCAGTTCAAACAGCGAGGCAGACAGAAACAGTGAGTTTCATTGAGGGAAGATGGTTTATTAAAGGGCAGGAAAAGTCACACAGGCACACTCTGACACACGCGCACTAATAAATCCAGAGCGTGCCACCCAGATAGAGTCGCAGGAGCCAGCTACACTCGAAAATACAACCATTTGCTAGAGAGAATAGGGTCTTACAGGGATACACACATACTGTATAATTTCTCCCTCCTTGTCACACACACACAAACACGCTGGTGCCAGTGCCGAGTGTGTGTGTGTGTGTGTGTGTGTGCGTGCTACCCAGCGTGAGAAGCGGGGTCGTTCAATCCCGACAAGTGGAGCATCTGGGAGGAAGCGGCGAGCGGGTGGATGGATGCCTTTTGCCGACTCAGTGGCCTGGACCCTCTGTGGGTGAGTTTGCGATGAGTTCACTGACCCTGGAATCACGTGTAGATACTGAGAGTGTGTCTTCTCTGTCACGGGCAGATTGTGTAAAGCCTCATCCAGTTCAGTAATGATGACTATGGGTATGTCAAGAGTACAAGTGCTGCAAATGTCTTGCTAATTTTCCTACAGTAATGTTTATTAATTACTAAAAAATGTTTTAGTAAAAATGTGTCTTTCTCAGGCTGAATGATGAGCGCCCACACTTGTTTATGGAAATATAAAGTGCAAAACACGATGAGATAATTATGATCTTTTGCTTGCTTAGTCTAAACACGTTTTACTCTGAACAAATAATATGATCTGAAGAATATAAGAGTGAGCATTAAGCCACAGTGTCATCATGTAGTGGCCTTCGACAGGTTTTGACTTTCCTGCTGAGAGTTTGAGTAAATGATAGGATGAAAACATTTAAACTTGTGTATGTAAAAGAGGACTAGGGGGCAGGGGTCTACATAAAATGTTACCTGACCTCATTTTGCACAACAGTTTCCCTTTTTGCGTGTGTAAGCACATTTGCAATCCAATCTAGAGCAAACATCCAAATCAACTCGTGTCAGAGTAGTGTTTGCTGTCACTCTGCTGTGCGATTCAGCACAATGAGATGCTGAGGAGTGGGGTTGCGTCACACCGAGTGAGCTGCTGATAAACCCGTTAGACTGTGCATATTAGCAAACCCCCACAAAACTCTGAATCCCGGCTCAAAGATAGAAGAATGGCTGCGATCCAGCTGGATACCCAAAAATACCTCCCCACCCCAGTTCCTCGCTCCCTCTGTTTCTCATTACAGCTGCTCCTCTTGTTTTTTTTCGGCCCTGCAACCAAAACTTCCGAGGCAACAGCCCGGCTACCTTTGTCTGGAGAGTGAGCGTATAAACAGTGTATCATCTTGTGCAGATGCAACGCTTCTGGCCACAGGACATCCATCACACGGCACTGAGACTGTTCTAAAAAAGATGTTTTTTTGTCCCGTGTTGGCTCTCGAAGCTGTCAGTTATTAACCGCAGCAATCAACCCTTTACATACTTTTGTTGAGGCGTCACCGCTGACTCATTAGTTCCGGCTGTGGGGTATTTTCTGCGGGATTATGCGGCTTTAATACTGAACTGTAGCATGCACAGTCCGGGAGCGAACAGTGCGTTTAGCTTCTTTCACCTTTTATCGATCCATCCTGTAATCTAAAGAACAGGTCAAGGTCTTGGTGAAACTGTCTAAAATGACACAGTCCTTGATTCATACATGCTAAATACTAACATTAGGTGCATCATCCTGTTTTCACTACAGTTTTTCTCGCAACCTGGTGGAAGATTTCCCTTCATTTAACTCATTATTGGCACAATTTGCATCGCAAGGGGGTTGATGGGCACTGGATTGCAAAGCAGGGACATTCAGCGGATTTGCTGCAAAGTGTAAAGTCTCTTTTCTCCACTTTCACATCCCAGCGTTCAGCGGGTAAAAATAGGCGCCTTGCAACACCCGAGCTGTTTGCATCTCCTAGTTTACTGCAAACCATTTCGGCCCAGGGTGAGAAACAGGATAAGCACTGAGCAAAATGCACAAGAAAAAGGCCTTGGAGTGTGTTCGACAAGTCGGATTTCGTACATAAAAGTGCCCTGTTCGTCCGCCTGCCACTGACCGCAGGAGTCAGACGGGTCTGTGAAAAGTAGCCACCCACTCACTGCTTCTCAAGGGATTCATCGCTTCAACACATTTCGGTACATCAGCGTTCACACAGGGACCACCAGTATGCAGCATGTGCAAAATGGCACGTTTATTACATAACCATAACCGGCGTGGTTATGGGGATTTATGTCGGGATACAACTGTTTTACTTGAGGTGAAGTCGGCGCTGGCTTTCATTTGAACTCAAACAGGTAGCCTACAGTCACGCCGTGGATCCAGACATCTTGTGGATTCCAGCGGCGGCAGCGCTTGATGGTCGACCAGTTTTGATCACTATTCATCCTCTCCCATCTGTCTGTCCGAGGTGCGCCGTCTCACCTGCCGTGGTCCAATCGCTGCCCGGCTGTTGGCATACAGTTATTGCGTAATGATCCCGCAGCTGCCACCAATTTTGGCCTCTCTCCCTTTATCCCATTTGGGAGTCATGTTGCGAATCTTTGAAACCGCTTCCTGTGGCGACTCCGCAGGGCAGTGTCGTTAGCGCAGCCAGACACCCTGTCCCTCATTAGACCAGTGAGGTGATAAACAAGAGAAGCAAGACAACAACAAGTCACTTAGCTCCCTGGGATTTCTTTTAAGCGATAGACAACCCATCCTGGTTCTGCCGCTGCCATTATGTAATCTCAAATGTTTGGCAACATTCGCCCAACCCACCTTGTCTGCATTTGGGTTTTTATTGTTTATAGGCTTTGTTATTAGTATAATCCTTGACCTCAGCATTTAATGTGTTGACAGTTTACACTGTCCTGCTCAAATTGGGAAACAAGCTCGCGAAGCCTGGTCAGAAAAATCCCAAAACGGATCCTTGTACGTCTAAAACTCTCTCAGGATTGGGCGCAGACACAATTTCTGTAAACTTGCTGTGGTTTCACTTGCCCCTGGCTTGATGGATGACACGTACATAGGACGTGTACCAAGTCTTGATTGTCTGGGCTTGGCCCCCACCAGCTCTCCCTGTCTGATGATGAATATAATCTCACAGTATGAACACTATTGCTGACTTTTAAGTATACGCAATATCAATCTGTATTTTCGACTCTCTAACGTTCTGTCTGTTGCAGGACTGGAACCGTACGTGGTACACAGCCAACCCAGACCTGACTCAGTGTTTCCAGAACACAGTGCTGGTGTGGGTTCCTTGTATCTATCTGTGGTTGCTGGCCCCTTTCTACTGCCTCCATCTCTACTGCCATGACCGTGGACGAATTCAGATGTCCTGCCTCTGTTCCTCCAAGATGGTGAGACTTCACACAGACTTTGGCCAGTCTTCAGAGTACTGTTCCCTTTTTTCACATAACTGAAAGCAGATACAAATCCCCAAAAAGCTGTCAGATTTCCTGAACTATCAACAGAAATATATGAGCAAATGTGACGGTACATCCTGAAAGTTTCTCCAATCAGTGTCTTCTTAATTTCCTGTTCAGGTGTTGGGTTTCCTGCTGGCCTCCTTCGGCTTCGTGGAGTTCTTCTACATCCTGCTGGAGAGGAGCCAGGAGATCCACCAGCACATGGTCTTCCTACTCAGCCCCATCATACGCAGCATGACTGTGGTAAATACTGTGGCTGCTTATACTAGTGTTTGCCCTCACATCTACATATATATGTCCAAAATGGATGCATATAATTTTGTGTTGCATCGGGCGGTAAAAAGCCTGTACCCACTCCTGACCTTGCGTGACACTCGGAAGATCAAGGGTGGAGAAGCAACATCCTGCCAGTTGATAAATTCATTTTTCAAAATTGGCAGTGGCTTAAATCAGCTGATGCAGGCCTTTCCTCACCTACTGTACCTAAATATAACGAAGAACGTGCATAGAGTTTGAACAATTAAACAAACAGCAAAACCACATTTTAACGAAACCACTGATTGGATGTGATATTAAAGCCAAAAATGTTACAAGGCTTTAACCTTAACCCCTAACTCTTCAGTTATAAGTGAGCAAACTGGGCCTGCTTTATTCCTGATCTCTTTTTTGAAAGGGTTGTTAAACAAGACTGCACTATCTAGTCATGTATATGTGCACAAAGCCTCCCTCCAACGGCACACCTGTATATCCTGTATGGAGGCTGAATCTTCCTGTGTCAATATGTTTAGGGTTTTGTTTGAAACTATGTAACAACTATTGTCATTGATTTGCACTCCTGCGTTGCTCTGGGTAATAGAGAAGATTGGGGAATATTCCGGCCTGTGCACTGCTCGCTCACATGTCAATGTGCAGACACATGAAAGAATATTTAGCGTACGTGCAGTATGTTGGCCAGACACCGAGGCGCAAACATGCATAACAGGGATAGATTCATGGCGTTGCAGGCAAAGCAAATATGACATTACCCTGAAATCACAGCCTTTATTTGACCATTGCTCATCAGGGTACAGGGTATATATGAAGTGACATCAGATACTATTTGATGTGGTTCAGTGTACATAGATGCAAAGTTCCAGTGTGATGAAAACGGGATTGTTAGGTGTTTTGACAGTGATAGAATGTTTGTCCTAAAGAAACAATTTTGCATCATGTGCTTTAAATGAAGTTCATATGGATCTCTTCCAAGCCTTTAGGTTCATCTTCGAAAAACACAAAACCACCAAATACAAAGGTGATGACTCGCAATTGTAGTATATGTTAAACCTAATTACACAGAAATACACAGATACACAGATATACACAGATATTTCTGTGTAATTAGGTTTGTAATTAAGTCCAACAGGTATTCCATTGGACAGGTTCTGATGCCAGTTTCTACTTTGAGCGCCAATTTCTCTAACCAAAGCTGTATTTAAGGTGTTTAATTGCAATGCCTCCACAAAAAGGAAGAAAAGACAAAGGACAAAACACCCATCCAGTTTACCTTGGAATAAGAAAAATACCCAAACGTCACAGAATGCATAGGGGCAACAGCTCAAACTACTGAAATGGTTAGACCCAAGTCAGTACAAGGCCAATACATATTTATGTTGTCTGGTCAGGCCTTTCATTTTTACAATTGCTGTTTGTCTTTTCTCCCTCTGAGCATCTTGAATCAAACCATAATGGCCCCTCACACTCGGATCAGGGTGGCGTGTAAGGTGGACTACAGAACATTATTTATAGAAGACAAGGACCGGTGTGCAATCAACGAAATCTTTTCGATGTGTCGTGTTGATGGAAATGACCCTGGATGTTTCTCAGAACATCGACCTCGCTCATTTCCTGCAGATTTTAAATGATGCTTAGCTGATGTGTAGGCTCAAACAGAAAGAGGGGTGCAGCTCACAGCATGGGTGGCATGACGAAGTTCAAAATGCTGTTTATCCTGTGCAGGAGTGATATAAGAATTACAATGCAGTTGAAGGGTGCACAGCCCAGATAGGGCGGATTGCTGCAGTCCAGTGAGCCTCTAAAGTTGGCCCACGGGGCTTCATAGCTTTATTCACAAAGCTTCCTCTCTCTGCAGCCTAGTACAGGTCCTGCACAGTCTCTCTCTCTCCAAGTCAGACAGCCTTGCCCACCTGTGGTCTTTTTCAGACTCCTGGGTAAATACCAGAACGTGTTTACACTGAGACGCCTCTTGTATTGAGGGATGCATTTAAAAAAAGAAGTATTTTAAGGACATCATTTATCACACCGGAGGGCCAGATAACAAACATGATTACGAGCATGTCACAAATCTTGGGGATCTACTCGCCAGATCTATCTTTATTAAAATACGTCTTCATTTTCTAGACGTTGATTGTAGCCACCCTCCACCGCCCGTTCTCTGGGCGCAGGCAGGGGAACACTGTGCTCTTGTTGCTCCGACCAACTTGTTTTGTTGCCCCTTCGACTCAAGCTGATGTATGGGAACGCTTATTTGCCTGAGTCAGTTAGCCCACAAACGAATCATGGTCACTCACGATGGAAATCGTTGAAAGTACACACATGACACTGACTATGATCAGAAATAACATTACATAAAGCTCCAATTCCTTCCCTAGCACTGCACACATTACACCCATGTAATTACAAGGTATGGTTTTGATTTGGGGCTGAGTAATGGACTTAGTTCCACCCACTGACTCGTGCAAACCGATGGGCTGATGGTTTACAGCAATATGGCATCCGGAGCAAGGGCTAAAATCGGCGTTGAGAAAGTAAAGTAAAGGAATATGTATAGCTGGGTCAGCTATACATATTCCTTAATTAGAGGTTTGGATTGAACTGGATTGAGTACTTGTAATCAGAAACATTTTTTAAAAGTAGAAAAAAAACATGACGAAAAATTCCTTTACGATCACGTGCTTGTCATCTACCTCTCCCTATGTTCACATCCCCTCTATAGGTGTGCCCTCTGGCCCCCACATCCCAAAGTCATTCAAGTGAGGTGGACAGGGATCTCCAAATTCCCCATATGTATGATCACGGAGGGGCCGTCTATTTACAGCCATCCTTCTGGCAAGAATCAAGTATGAGGGGAAAAGTGAATGAACACAAAATAGAACAATCACTTCACCAAATAAACAACCAGGACACCACCGTACAGTAATCTGCACAAATCTTTACATACAGAGCATCTGCTTGTTGACGGAAAAAAATCTTGTATAATCACCAGACCACAATAAACAGGATGATGCCGCTGTGGCTCATCCCAAAGTAGCCAACATGGCTCTCATCATGAAGCCCAAAGCAGCCCTTTCACCGCCCGGTGATGAGCTAGTATGACAAAGTGACGTCTCAGTTGGCCAACCACTTGAAAGAGGAAACAATTATAGATGCTTCGGGACACAGATAGGTAGCAAAACACAGGGTTTTAGATTTCTTTTTAAAACAAACACGCTATAGAATTTTGCCCTTTCAAAGGAAAGTACATGATAACGTTGAGCAATGTGTTTAGGGCATGCCTCGACCATACATGTGCAATTTTTTTTTTGTAGGCGGATGTCTGCCAAATCAAATCTCTGCCTGCGGCCGGGGGAATCCCAGAAACCCAAAGTGCTTTCTTAAAACCGCCATCGGGTACATTAGATCAGCATAAATTCTGACTATATCCCTTATGCTCTGTTAAAAAAAAATTGGCAGTGACATTGGCCGCTAATACAGGAGAGCTGTGCACTTTATTTTACTTCAAATGAATTAAAGTGGTGTAGCCTGTGATGGTAGCAACTACACGTTTTCTAACTCTTCTGCTTCTTACTTTTGCACGAAAGAGAAAAATAAGGATTTGGTGGGAATACAATTTAGAACTTCAACCAAATGGAAATTTAGGTTTTCCTGTCCTCGCTTTTGTCAGTGGAGCTTTCGCTCTCTGCTCTCTGGCTCCACGGTGGATTTATTTCCTCTCCTGTGACATACGAACCCCACATGTGAATTCTCCAATTCAGTCGCTCTGTCTTTCTGTGTCTCTATCTAGATTCTGGCCTTATGCATCATCCAGTTGGAACGAATGAGAGGCTGTCGCTCATCGGTATTCCTCTTCCTGTTCTGGGTCTTGGCTGTCGTCTGTTCCCTGGTGCCTCTCAGAGCCAAGATCCAGCTGGCCATGGATGAGGTATGAAGTTTGCCTATTAATCCGGATGTAATACTAACACTGTGCCATACCATTTAACTTGAACCGTACATAACCATTGTAAATCAGGGAAAAGGGGTAGCCACAGTGAGTGTTTTTCAGTTTTGAACCCGTTGAACCTGCAATGTCAAAACGCCATGCGGGGATATCTAATCAGGTCCGCTCCTACTCATAGTCTGGACACACAACTCCAGCAGCACAAGTTGAGATATCCCTGTGTCAGCAAAGCGTTTTCTTCTATTTCATCCCCCAATTTCAACCAAGGTAACCTAAAGTTAACCAAGTGTTGGAGGATGACACCGCCAATTCTGGTCAAGCCTGTGTGTGTTTAACTTTCCCTTTTCTTCCTGTGTCTCCTGTCAGACACTGCAATCATTGTTGCAAGGGATGAGTTTCTATTTAGGCGCACACAGAGCCCTGGGGCAGTCGCATTTGCATTTCTATAAAAAACAGCACACACACACATACACACATCCATATTTCTGTTTTATCGCCCTCAGTGTGACATTCCCACACTGCTTGGGGGAGAGTAATGATGGCCCTGGGATAACTGCTGGTGAGACACGGCAGCCCAGGGTCAGACCAGAGGAACGCCAGCGCTGAATTTATGGGCCTACACAGCCAGATGGAAATCTATGCATCCTCACATAATACCATTTGGATTTTAAGCCCCAGATGTTTTCATTTCATACAACCACGCACACACGGGGGGGGGGGGGGTTGTACACATGGGTACCCATACGTTTCTCCTCCATACTGTATATCAATCGTTTGATGATTAATTAATTCACTTTTAAGCTTTTAATACCATCCAGCCACTTCCTCTCTTTCAAAGACTGTTGATCATGGGTGCTAATAACACCAATATTTTTATTCAGGGTTATATTTTCAGGGCAGGTGCATCAGTGGGGCAGTGTTTTTTCCGCCACCTTTTTTGTGCAGATTAAACAAACAAGATATAATGTGTTAAGGGGTGTACTGGAGGGTGGGTTTTTTGTTACCTTTGTACAAAAAACAGGCTGGCTGTTAGTTGAACTAACCTGCTGGTGCTATCTTATATATTTAGTGTACAGACATGAAAGTGGTAACACTTCTCTCATCCAAGGAATCAAATAAATAGTTCAAAAAAATGTTTTTCCAACTCTAGTCAGAGTTTATATATATATATATATATAAATATATACATACATATACATAATGTAAATTGCCAGATCAATTACAAGACAAATGATTTACATAATACACTGATGCACCTTCTATATACTTGTTAAGAAAGTGTCCAGTCCACACTGCAGCGCCGATGGCTCGAGTTGACAGAGTTCATGTTTGCGGACCCCTTGGCCATTCTTGACCTACATTTTTCCCACCCACTCTCCGACCATCCTGGCCCCGTTTTTCACCATGTGGCCGGATCCGTTTGGCCTCTTCATATCTCCTTTCTGAGCACAGCGCCGCCCTTTTTCAGAGAAACTCATTTCACTGTTTACCATGGCTCTGATTTCCACGCAGCGCCCATGCTGCTGCACAACAGGCTGGCTGTGGCAGCGGTGTTGACCCAGTAGTAAACAATGCCTCTGCCAGAACCCGCAGTTTCTGTACGTCAAGAATAACACGCCTGCGCGACATTTCACAACGTTACCGAGTGGTTAATATCACAGCTGTTGCCTTGATTTGAAAATAAGGGTGCTGGTTTGTAAAACCACAATCTCCCTATTTACAGATACGTCCGCTTAGCGTGACCGAGAGGCAGCTTTAACTATTGCTTCACTTATGCATAAAGTAAAACCATTAAAGTCTTTGGGTTTTCACCCGGATTTAGCTTAAAAGTCCAAAATAATCTTTATTGTGTCTGTGATCCTGGTGTATAAACTATATCCGCTGCTATACAATGTGCAGGTTTGGGAAGAAGAAACGAAACCATATCATGAATCTAGTGCTGTTGTGAAACTGCACACAAAGCCACAAGATGTTGTGATTTGTTAATTAATGTTGAACAGCGATTAAAAAAAAAAACAACCAAAGCACATTTTTTTATTCTTTTTGAAAACCTTCAATGTCTTGATGTAAGTACAATGTTATTTTTCTTTGGCATGTGCTTTGTCTATGAGGCCAATTAATATTGGCCTTGGTTTCAAGTTAAAGACACATTTCCGAAACTTGTCTGGCTTAGTTTGGCGCAAATAAACTCAAGGAACTTTTCACTCGAGGATTCTGGCATTTTTTTAGGCCCTGTAGCAGCCTTCTCAGTCTGTGTTTTCATATGTATTCCACAGGGCTTTGCCTCGGACATTGTGCGATACCTAGCCTTCTTCTCCTACTTCACAATCCAGCTGGCCCAGCTCTTCCTGTGCTGTTTTGCTGACCAGCCTCCAGTGGGAAAAACCGTCTTGGAAAAGGTAGGCAGAGGAGAATGCATCCCACTTCCGTCAAAGACGTCCATTACCCGGGACAGCAAAATGCCTTAGCAAGTGTCTTGTGGTTTACTGCTTCTTCTTTATTTTTTGTGAAGAAACTTTTCCCTTTTAGAGGGAATGATGTGATTCACCTCCCTCCCTCCCTCCTCGCTCTCTCACTCTCGTCTTACCACCTTGGCTTCCTGTGAGAGGAGTGTGGATGAGTGCATGTGTGTGCGACAGTGTTCTCCCGCATACCATCAACACAATTCACACACATCCCCGTTGGATATAACATCACGGCCGCAGCTTGGAGTCAGCAAAGCCATTATTTAATACAGAGTCCCATCGAACGCAAGCCTGTTGCAGGACAGCTGACAGGTGAATGAAAACGAGCTTCTAATCAATCAAGCAGACGTGGGATGTAATGTTTCCCCGGCAATACACAAAATAGCTGGAAAAGTCCCTTAAGAAACTCCTGGCGGGCGGGCCAGGAGGCAGAAGCCACAGTCTGGTGTGGCGGACACACCCATTGGTCGCTCCTTGGTGTGTCCTCCTCTTCCTCCTCCAACCTCCTCCCTGCCCCACGCTCTGGTCAGAGTTACTCACAGGAAGAGAGGAAGTGAGGAGACAAACGGCAAGGGAGCTGGTTATAAAGAGAGCAAAACACCATGGTGAGGGGATGGAAGGGTGGAGGGGTGCCATGGAGTGAGTGTCCGAGGACTTACTTTCTGAGTTTCTGCGTGTGTGTGTGTGTGTGTGTGTGTGTGTATCTGTCTGCATGTGCTTGTCGCACAGCTTGTGATGACACATTTCCGCTCCGTCTGCACAAGACCTCAAAACGTCATCTTCGCCCTGAGCTGAACACTGACCTCTATTTATTCCGTCATGTGGGAGTTCTTGGCGTCTTTCCCCCACAGTGGACCACCTGATTCCACAGCGTTGTTTGCACACATCAGCATTCTCACACTCACCCCTCACAAGTGCAGCACTCAACCATCAACCGACGGCCTCGGCGAAGCCGTATTTCCCAAAAGAGAGATTTACTGCGAAAACAACAGTGAGTCTGGTTTTTAATCTGTTGCAGAATCCCTGTCCCGTGAAAGATGCCTCTTTCCTGTCCAAGATCCTCTTCTGGTGGTTCACTGGGTAAGACTGGTTCTTCAAAACCCTCTAATTTTTAGGCTTTTCGGCTGACTCATTACGGCAACAGTTTGTACTTGTTTACAATAATATGTGTGTTCCGTTGGCGATTACGTGCGTGAATCATCACTGCACTCCCTCCTCAGGCTTGTTGTGAAAGGCTATCGCACCCCACTGGCAGCGGAGGATCTGTGGACCCTGAGAAAGGAAGACACGTCGCAACAGATCTTGTCTGAGCTTCACCAGGACTGGACAGCGGAATGTGCCAAAATTCAAAAGTGAGAATCCTTGATGATTGATGTGTGACAGTTTCAATTGGGAATCCCATCATAAAGTTGGGGGACTCACAAAAAGTCACAGTTGAAGCAGCAAAGTCATCTGGAATTCTTGTCCCTCGTATGGATCAAGTTCCAAAAACACTGGATCCAACATTTCCACAATGCAATGCATGCTCATCTTTCAAACACAAAGTTGGCAATGCAGACTCTCTGTTATGAATTTTTAGTCTCCGAGTTGTGGACAAGGTCACCCTGGTGGCATCGTAAGCCCTATTGACATCACCAGGGTTATTTGCTCAGACAGAAAGCTCCTTCCAGAAGACATAACACAACCGTTATCTCAGGATGAACTCACCTTTACATAAAAATCTGTGGAGTGCCCCTTTAATGCCCCCTGTGATTGTGCTGCCCAATCTGTATCCAGCCAGGAGTTGTAGCATGAATGTGTGACAGAGGACCAATCGGCACAGGGAAACGACACGCACGGGGCCATGCTCCTGTCGCCCTTCGTGTTTCCTCTGGCTCATATGGCCTGATGTTGGTGACACAGGCCTGTTAACCACGACACAGCTCTCACTATTGTCACAGTTTTACAGCCAAAGAATCAATTCCCTTTTATTGCAACGCGGTCAAACGTTAAGCTGGTGCTAGTTGAATTAATGACCCAAGCGGAGCATGCCTTAGCCATGATTGCGGCGAACTGAAATTTGGTACGTCTCATTACCAGAGGCCTTCAAGGCCAGAAATAGGCCCAGAAGAGTCGCTTGAGGACATACTGTACCATAATGTCAAGACAAGAGCCCCGTGTCATTTTCAAAGCTTGTTAACATGAGCCAGCGCTTTGAAGATCTGCAGCGAAGTCCAATTATTATGTCACTGCATAATGGCTTTTACTGGCTGCTGGCAAATTATTCAGTCCATCAGTGATGGCAGGAAAAAAATACTTTTTTCTTTTTTCTACAATCTGTTTTACATTAAAGGCTTGAAAGGCACCAGAACCATGTCGGGGCATCTCTGACACCCAAAGCCTCGTCTGTAACTGTGTGCATTTTCTCCCGCTGGCAGGCAGGAGAAGGCCCTGGCGTCGGGTGTGGCGCTGGGGAGCCGACTGCCAGACCAGGCTCAGCTCCTCAGGAAGCTGCAGAAGGAGCAGAGCTCTGGCTTCTTCCTGCTCAGGGCGCTGGCACGCAAGTTCGGCCCGTACTTCCTCACCGGCACCCTGTGCATCATACTCCACGATTGCTTCATGTTTGCCATCCCCCAGGTGCTCAGGTAAGACACAAAGGGGGGAGAGCGCGCGTACACTAATGTCAATCTCACCATGATTATTATATGGCAATAAGTAGCCGTGTCTTAACTTAGCTGCATTTCAACCCAGTCTCACAGGGATCTGGGATGTTTGGTTTGTGGTGCTGGAAGTTGTGGTTTGTATAAAGACAGAAATCAGGCAGTTGTACCTTGATAGCGAGAGGTTCTCAGGAAAACTGCTCATAAGCAGCCTGCTATTGCAAGTAACTCTGTCATTATATTTGGAAAGAAATGTTGTTGTCGAGTTTATCACATATAACTTTTTATAACTTATATTACACAAACCAAATGACATTGAGTGCACTGTATTAAGAAAAGTTGCAGCAAATGTTTTCCAAACCTCAGCTCAGACTGAAATTACCTGGATGGATGACAATCCAGGCTGGACTAAAAAAAAAGATTTTATTGTTGTTGTTGTTGTTTTTTTGTTGAAACGGTGCAATTCATTTGGGAGATTTGAAAAAGTGAAAAAGATTATATTTTCCCTGGTATGATAATTTAAAGAAATATGGGTTTTTTTCACTGTGGGGAAAACAAAAATACCACAGTCTAAATAGATAAACAGATATTGCTGCATAAGCAGCTCCTGATATATCACCTTCATTGTTCTATTTTAAACGATTTGTTACACGGACAACCAAACAACAACAGACGCTGGCAGCAGCGAAAAACAGGTCACGGCTGACCCGCCACCCCTCCGCACCGTCCCACTATAGCCAGACTGGAATGTTGTTGTTGATGCACAGCACAGAATCAGTGGAAGTGTTAATTATGGTCATGGAGCTGTGAGCAAGAAAAAGTCGACGGGACCACAGCCCTGTGTGCTCCAGCACGGAGGACAGGCGGGAGAGGGAGAGGAGGCTCTAAATGGCAGAAATGCAATTGGACCACAATAAGGGAGCCGCTGGCCAAGTGTGAGGGCAGCGTGGCAACAGGCTGAGCACTGTTGTGCAACCCGAGCTGCTTTGCGCGGGCCGGTCGGCCAGCAGCCACAGCAGCGTTCAGGGCCGTCGGTTTAAGACACACAATGGAAGTCAAATAACAACCAGATTGAATGAAACAACACAGTTTAGAAGAAAAAAAATCATGTTGACAGTAAAAACCCGCCTGTGTATGATATAATTCATTTCGTTCGCTCACTTTCCAGGGAAAGTCACATGATTCAATTTTAGTCAATGACCCTTCAGTGCACTGAAGTATAAAAATAAAAAAAAAACATATTTGAAACTGCTGTCAATCCTGTATTAATCCCTTTGCTTCTCCTCCACCTCAGCCTGCTCCTGGCTTTCATGAGAGACGAAGACGCTCCGTTGTGGAAGGGCTACTTCTACGCCACCCTCATGTTCCTGCTCTCTTGCCTCCAGTCCCTCTTCAACCATCAGTACATGTACACGTGCTTCACCGTGGGGATGAGGGTGAAGACGGCCGTCATGGGCTTGGTGTACAGGAAGGTGGGTTCGACCTGCGTCCAATGCGACGCGTAACCTCGGCGACGTCTCATAAATGATCTTTTGACTGTCAAAAGCAAAAGCCTTCTTTGCTTCCAGTCTGGAGAACACAACTCTACGATGAATGATTGTCTGACATCTTTTTACGCGGGTGTTGAATTATATTGTACACAGCGCACTGAGGGCTAAATGTCATTGTCTCTTTTGTTGTCAATCCAGTCTCTGGTGATAAACAGCGCTGCCAGGAGGACTTGCACCGTGGGCGAGATTGTGAATCTGGTTTCAGCAGACACCCAGAAGCTCATGGACTTTGTGGTGTACTTCAACGCTGTCTGGCTGGCTCCTATTGAGATTGTGCTCTGTCTCTTCTTCCTCTGGCAGGTATGCCGAAATGTAGCATTTTTGTTTACAATGCCTCCCATTCATGCACAGATGCGGTTTCCTGAGAGGCCTTTTTAACGCAATCCTATCTTTTCTTTTATTCAGCATCTTGGCCCGTCAGCTCTGGCAGGAATTGCCACTGTCATCCTCATTTTTCCACTCAACGGATTCATCGCAAAGAAAAGGAGCAAGCTGCAGGTAACGGCCGTCTCAGGAATCCTTCAACGCTTTCGCTCCGGTAGCACTGACATCTGGCGTGTTAGGTCAGGGATGCCGCAGCTGGTTTAGATAGTGGCTGAAGAGCCGTGTGGGTGTTTGGCCTGGATGGTACATTCTCTCTTGTCCTTTTGATGCCTGCACCATATAACATGTTTGAAAAACAATGACAGGAAAGGGTGGGCAGTAGGAAGACATGATTTTTTCATTTCTTTGGAAAAACAACAGACAGTTTCTGTAAATGTGGATGCCAATTTAATCGAACTATGGCTTCAATGCAGTGACCACATTCCTGGCCCTTTGTTGTTTCCTTGTCATAAAAAAAAAATAAAAAATCACTTAAATGTAACAGGCAGTAAATTCTTGCTGAATTTAACAAGTTCTGTGATGTTCGGGGAAAACTGCTGGAGCTGTAACAAGAGCATGTTCACAAATGTATGTATTTGCTTTGGTCTTGATTGGTAATTGTCTTTCCACTGTGCCCGTGTTGCAGCTAAGGATAATGAAATGTAGAAAGAAAAAGGAAACTTGATTTGAAAAACATTCTTTGTCTGGTCAACAGGAGATCCAAATGAAGTTCATGGACGGCCGCATCAGACTGATGAACGAGATCCTGAATGGAATAAAGATCTTGAAGTTTTATGCCTGGGAGAAGGCCTTCCTGGAGCAGGTTTTGGGCTACAGAGAGAAGGAGCTTGAGGCCCTGAAAAAGTCTCAGATCCTTTATTCCATCTCCATTGCATCATTCAACTCCTCTTCTTTCCTGGTAAGGGCACCAAACTGAAATAGCTCCAGCCAGCCTTATACTTTAAATTGTGACTCTGAAGATCCTTCACCACACAACATTCTGACTGTGAAGCTGACATTTACCATCTTTTCTTTCTCCAAAGATCTCCTTCGCTATGTTTGGCGTCTACGTGATGCTGGATGACAGGAATGTCCTGGATGCACAGAAGGTTTTTGTCTCAATGGCACTGATCAACATCCTGAAGACCCCACTCAGTCAGCTGCCATTTGCAATTAGCACGAGCATGCAGGTTGGTGATGTTTCACTTTTGTACCCACCACTGGTCTGAAATACTTTTGTCCTTCCACGGTGCCTGGAGACGTACCCGGGTCGGGTAACTAACGTCTGACTCTGTTTCAGGCTATGGTTTCACTCAGACGTCTGGGAAAGTACCTGTGCTCAGAAGAACTGAAGGTGGACAATGTCTCAAAGTCTCCATTGAGTTCTGGTAGGAGCCCAACCCATGTATAAACTCTTACACTGAATGCATGAAATAATATACTGCACTGTTTAGTTTCAACCATACTGCCTGAAATCATAGGCTGTCATAATCGATAAAAACAGCCCTCAAGATTTTGTTGTTTATATCTGTGGAGCACCGCAGCCTTGTATGTATCATGTGCACTGTCACTTCCTGGGTCTCGGGCTGCCTGGTAGACACGTTAATTATAGGATGTTCCCCATTTAGTGGTCGATCGTAAATCACAGCATGAATTCAGACGTATGATTTATAGAGAAATTAAAAAAAATCATACTGCGCTCCTACAGTGTGTCTGTGATCCGTCAACACTTCCTTAGACAAAAAGCAATGGCTCTGTAATTTGTATGATCAAGCAAATTCACTTGTAATTACGCCCAGGCGGCACTCTGACAAGTGACTTCAAAGTTTGTTTGTTGCTCAGGTTGAAAAGAACACGTCATGCCTTTCGTGTTTATTGCGGGTTTTGTTCATTTCACTCAGTCTGTCTTTTCATGTTCAGATGGGGAAGACGTGGTGATAGACAACGGCACTTTCAGCTGGTCTGCAGACGGCCCTCCGTGTCTTAAAAGGTATGAGTTGAGAAAAAAGACAATGAAAAGAATAAATTGTCATCAATCAAATCAAGAGATACTTACGGGATGATTCACGTCATTGTTGACAGGATCAACATCCATGTGCCACGAGGTTCCCTTGTTGCTGTGGTGGGACATGTGGGCAGTGGAAAGTCCTCTTTGTTGTCCGCCATGCTCGGCGAAACAGAGAAGAGAAGCGGTCGAGTCGTTGTCAAGGTGATGAGCTCATGTTCCATGTGCGAGGTCTTCGTAAATGGTGGGCTACATTTGATAAATATTGACAGTCTCTCTTTGGACATCTGTCCTCGCAGGGCTCTGTAGCGTATGTGCCTCAGCAGGCCTGGATCCAGAATGCCACGGTCCAAGACAATGTCATATTTGGCCGTGAGAAGCTGAAAACATGGTACCACCGCGTGCTGGAAGCCTGTGCACTGCTGCCTGATCTGGACATTCTCCCCGCTGGAGATGCCACTGAAATTGGAGAGAAGGTATGGACATTTTTAGTCCCTTTAACATAAATTTTCTTGCCTCAAATCATCAGAGTTATGTCTGAAAGTTTAAAATGATCATGTTCATACAGGGACTGAACCTCTCGGGTGGGCAGAAGCAGAGGGTGAGCCTCGCCAGGGCCGTCTACAGGACGGCTGATGTATACCTGCTGGATGATCCGCTGTCTGCTGTCGATGCGCACGTGGGCCAGCACATCTTTGACAAAGTCATTGGACCCAAAGGAGTCCTTAGAGACAAGGTAATGCATGTAACAAAGCCTGCAAAGTGCAATTTAGCCTCTTCAATTCAGCAGCATAGAGCCAAAACATGGTTTTATCACACCTAAACCACTTACAAGCACGTGACCAGTACCATTGTTATCGCCATACACAAACCAGCACTTTGCTGACACTTTTGTTTTGAAGAAAGCCACAATTAAGTGTTGGATTGTGCTTACATCCTATTTTTTCGGACTTGTGCGGCTCGCTGTTCAGACCCGCATCCTGGTGACCCACGGGATGAGCTTCCTGCCGCAGGCTGACCTCATTCTCGTCATGGTCGATGGAGCGATCACAGAGAGCGGCTCCTACCAGGAGCTCCTGAGCCGCCACGGTGCATTTGCTGACTTCATCCACACCTTTGCCAGCACAGAGCGAAAAGAGAGCGCCATACAGAGAGGTGAAGAGACACTTTCAGCGCGAAAGTCAAAAGACACTGTCCTGTTTATTTAAACTTTTTGGTTATTTGGTAGATTTCTAAGTACTGAACATTTCATTTTCTCGTAGCTGGCTCCAGGAAATCCAATGCTCGTCTCAGCGTGGTCGACTTCATGCCGTTCTCCAGAGACCTGTCACAGGACCACCTCGTTGGGTACGTGAACAACTGTGTAAACTGTCATAGAGATGTGTGGCACCCCGAGCGGCTTTTTTATAACACTGACTTTTGGCTCCTCCACATTCTCCAGGGGTGACACCAATAATTCCAACCTGCAGAATATGGAGCCTATGTCTGAAGCAGACCAGGAACAGGTACCAGAGGACCTGGGCAAGTTGACTGTGGTGGACAAGGCCCGCACTGGAAGAGTGAGTCTGACAAAAACTTTTGACTTTACTTTTAATTGTGTGAATTTAGGCATTAATGCGACTCCCCATAAAGCTGCTGTAATCAATATTTTTGAATAAACAAATAGATCAAATGACTACTTTACAGCTTCCTTTCAGCTCATTGTTCTGCTTTTCCAAGCCACAACCTTGATGTTTCGGTTTACTCTCATAGCCACTCTTACAGTGTTGTTTTTTGGCCGCAGCAGGTTGCTGTTTTCAGTGAAAAGGCTCTTTAAACCTACTCTACACTTCCTCCTCAGCACAAAACAGACACATTTAGCAAATAGCTGGTGAACACAGTGGAGTGTTAAGAATCTTAAGTACCAGATTTTCCTCAGACGTTGGTGGAGACCAAAGTAGAGCAAAAATGAGAAGGAATATTAGACCTCCATCTATCAGGTGACCAGAAACGCGATGTTAAATGATGCCAAGTTTGTTCCATATCTGTTTGGTGTCTAAACTGGCAAGTTTTTGCTAACAAATTCAACATAACTTCTTTTATGGTGATAATATCAGGCTTGTTTAAAACTTGTTTACATCAAGTTTCTTTAATTCCTTGGGACTGACTGGTATTTCTGTGTTTCTTTCTACAAAAGGTGAAGTTGGAGATGTACAAGAAGTACTTCAAGACCATCAGCTTGGCCATCATCATCCCCATCGTCTTCCTGTATGCCTTTCAGCAGGGCGCCTCGTTGACCTACAACTACTGGCTCAGCATGTGGGCTGATGACCCCGTTGTGAACGGCACCCAGCTTGATACAGACCTGAAACTGACTGTGTTTGGGGCTCTGGGCTTCGCACAAGGTCAGTTAGTGAGTCCCCATGGACTGACCCCCTCCTCGAACAGTTCAGTTTAATGTTTGGCTCCGGTTTGATCAAACTTCCCTTCCCCATGTTCAGGTATCGCAATCTTTGGTACGACCGTCGCCATCTCCCTCTGCGGCATCATCGCCTCTCGCCACTTGCACATGGACCTGCTGAATAACGTGCTGCACTCCCCGATGTCCTTCTTTGAGTGCACGCCCAGTGGCAACCTACTCAACCGCTTTGCCAAAGAGATTGACGCCATCGACTGCATGGTGCCCGATGGTCTGAAAATGATGCTGAGCTACGTCTTTAAACTCATGGAGGTCTGCATCATTGTGATGATGGCCACACCGTTCGCAGCTGTGATCATCCTGCCGCTCGCCTTCCTGTACGCCTTTGTCCAGGTACCATTTTCCACCCTGACATTATAAACTGATGACTTTGATCCTTGGTTTTTCCTTTTGAGAGCATTATTTTAAAGGTGGCTTAGCAAGAGCTGGATTCCATTACCTTATGTTATTGGAAAGCTCTTAGCTCCAAAACCAACCCTGCTGATTTTGCCTTTCACTTGTATTTTGTTCCCCACCTGCTGACATAGATGTAACGCACATTCCCTGTGAATTATGGGAAAAGCCCTCAGCGCCGCCTCTTGTTTTCACTCATTAAAGCTGGTGTTTTACTTTTCCACTCTGGGCTACAGAGCTTCTACGTCGCCACATCCTGTCAGCTGCGCCGGCTGGAAGCCGTAAGCCGCTCGCCCATTTACACCCACTTCAATGAGACCGTGCAGGGCGCAGGCGTCATCCGGGCCTTCGGGGAGCAGTCCAGGTTCATTCTGCAGGCCAATAAGAGGGTCGACTGCAATCAGACCTCCTACTTCCCACGATTTGTGGCCACCCGGTGAGATGATATGTGATAATTATGAAGTGCTTTCACTTAACGTATCCATTAATTTGCTTAGTTAACAGAAAGGAGTTATCAATGACTGCTTTGTGCTACATGATTAAACAAAACTACTTCTGGCTTTAGTATACAATGAGGACGTTTTTTTGTTTTTTTTACTTGCCTGCCAACAGCTAAATGATTGTTTTATCCACAGGTGGCTGGCAGTCAATCTGGAGTTTGTGGGTAATGTTGTGGTCTTAGCTGCTGCCATTCTCTCTGTGATTGGAAAAAACACACTGAGCCCTGGCATCGTTGGTTTGGCTGTGTCACACTCCCTCCAGGTAAGAGGCTCGACCTACATGCACGCTTCACACAGCGGTTCTGGGGGGTTGTCAGTGCCCAGCTCACATTTTCACACACAACAGAATCGTGGGAATTTGCTCAAAGTCGCATGTGGCAATGAAAGGTCAAACCGGGAAAAGTGAAATGTAAAGGAGTCGCTCTCAAAGAAATCAAAGTCAACTTCGTTGCCTTGGACATTGCAGGTGACTGGAATCCTGAGCTGGATTGTGAGATCCTGGACCGATGTAGAGAACAACATTGTTTCTGTGGAGAGAGTAAGCGAGTACGGTGAAACTGCCAAAGAGGTTAGTGTTCCCACCACGCCACACCACACACATTCAGGACGGAGGAGACTAAATCCAGCACTGTACAGGTGGGGGGCTTTTGTGTTCTATACTCACCCTTTGTCACTGTCTCCTTTAGGCCAGTTGGAGTATAGAAGGCAGCTCCTTGCCCCTGGCCTGGCCCCAGAGAGGCACTATAGAGTTTCAGGACTACGGGCTGCAGTACCGTAAAGGCCTTGAGCTGGCTCTGAAGGGCATCACCTTGCATATTCATGAAAAAGAGAAGGTGAGTTATTTTGAGTGTGTCAAAACAATCTTAACTGCACCAGTCCTATTCCTGGATCGCTTTAAATTGCCAGATTGTGTCATAGATAAATTCTCACATAAAAACCTTGTTTCACAGGTTGGAATTGTGGGTCGGACGGGAGCAGGGAAGTCCTCGCTTGCCCTGGGAATCTTCAGGATCTTGGAGGCAGCCAAGGGAAAGATCTTCGTTGATGGCATCAACATCGAAGACATCGGACTCCATGACCTCAGATCACGCATTACCATCATTCCTCAGGTATGACAGTAGCAATAACAGAAACTGAGCCCTGGCTTTCTTCATGTAAACTGTTTGCAAAAGCTTCAATCCATATCCAATCCGAAATGAGCCGTTCGAAATTGCAATGATCCCGTTACCAATCTGGACTGCTCAGTGTCGAATAACAGCTGTTGCCCTCTCTCCCCAGGACCCCGTGCTGTTCTCAGGCTCCCTCCGGATGAACCTTGACCCCTTTGACACCTACACCGATGAAGAGGTGTGGAGTTCACTCGAGCTCGCTCACCTCAAAAACTTTGTCTCCAATCTGCCTGACAAGCTCAACCACGAATGCTCAGAGGGAGGAGAGAACCTCAGGTACATGAGAACAAACAGCCATTGTTTTTGCAGCAATAAATGGCTATAAATAAATCTACAATAAACTGCAGGATGCAAACAGTCTAATGTGTGATTCTACTCGTCCCTCTCCAACTCTGCTTTGTCTGTGCAGTCTGGGTCAGCGCCAGCTCGTGTGCCTGGCCCGAGCCCTGTTGAGGAAAACCAAGATCCTGGTGCTGGATGAGGCGACGGCCGCTGTGGACCTGGAGACAGACACACTCATCCAGTCCACAATCCGCACACAGTTTGAAGACTGCACCGTCCTGACCATCGCTCACCGCCTTAACACCATCATGGACTACACGAGGTGCGTTATTATCCACGACACTGTCACTTAAGCATCTATTGGAAGCTGGTCAGTGACAGCAAGCCATTTGTCAAGTAAAAAAATACCAAATATATAATGGCAACAGATTCTCATATGTGAGAGTGTGCTGTTTTCTATCACAGTAACCTGCATACTTGTGGGCTTTTCTTTTACTGCTGGTCTCACAAAATGAGCCATAAAAAGCCATTACTTTGGACTCTGGGAACCTGCACTGGGAATTGGTCATAATGTTTGATACTTTATAGGAAAAAAACAGTTGATAAAAATCCAGCTCTAGTCTGCGGAAATGACTGCTTAGTTGCAGCCCTGCAATTCCACCGCTGGATAATTAAAAAAACACCGGTTCCCTTTCTGCTGCTCCACAGGGTGATCGTGATGGACAGAGGCCACATTTCCGAGATGGACTCTCCGGCCAACCTCATTGCACAACGGGGACAGTTCTACCGCATGTGCCGGGAGGCTGGTCTGGTCTAGGTCTTCGGAGGGGCCATCGTTCCGTGGAGCTGGTGACGTGGCGTGGTGCAGACGTGGCACCTCATTTGTGTGGCTCTCCAACGCATGTTAAAAATCGGGCCATTCCAAGATTTATGGCGGCTCCAAACATCACTCGGCGCGGGCATTGTCGATGAATCTCAAGAGCAGCTGCTGACGCAGTCCATACAGAATTTGTTGTTTTTTTAACACACACACACAAACACACACACACACACACGCACACGCACACACACACACACACACACACACACACACACACATACACACACACACACAGACACACTATCCAAAGTCAGGAAAAGACATTGTCAACCTCAGATGATGAACATTTAAAAGAAGGCTACAGTCGATTGTTGAGGGTCTCCAAGCTATAAATATTGTATATAGAGTAGTGGAGTCAGTTTACTCCATGAAACGTTCAAGCCAAAGGCTGGAGTGAACGGGTACTACAAATCTTAAGGATTTTCATTCTCTTTTTGAATGGGACCTCTATTCTTTTTTATAGTTTTTTTTAAGTGTTTATAAAGCACATGTCATATTTGATGTTCTCTCAGGCTTAAATGTCATGTTTATTGTTTACCCATACTTTTTTTTAGCCCTGTATACCAAAAAGAGGCAATTGTGTAATTGTAAATTGATGGAAAACCATTTTTTACCTTCTTGTCCCAGAAACTGGGACAGGAAATATTCTGACACACTAACCTTCAAAAAGGTTCCTGCTGGCATAGCCAAGGGAAGTGAGGTTTGCACAGCCTTCAAAAATCTGAGTTCGGGGCAGCCAATTTGGAGGTTTTATATGTCAGAGAAGAAGGGGACAACATTGAAGTGAGCCAAAGCATTAGCAACTATCCAACTATGTTGTGGCTGTTGTTTATTTCTGTCAAAGTAAACATATAAAAAGTCAATAGAGACCTTGCTGGTCAGATTTAATCTGACGCCGTTAGTGAAAACCACCATGAATGAGGAGAATGTCTCTTCAAAACAATGGTGATAAATCTTTGTGTGATTGTCTTTCTGTCTCCACCACACAATCTCAGGCCATACACACATATGCACAAAGAAGAAGAAGAAAAAATAAGTATGGTTACGTTGGTGCTGACTTGACAGACTGTATATAGTCCACGTTGACCTTTACTCTTGATTCAAGGAAAGAACCCTATGAACTTTTGAAAGAGAAGAGGCATTTGCTGTTTTTGTCTTACTGGTTTAGACAATATATTCTAAGAGAAACCATATAGTTTATTTATGTCAAATGACAAAATGTAGTGTCCTCAAACGTTTGAGGATTGTATTATATTTATACTTTTTATAGCAAACTCGTTCCTTTTTCACTGACTATTTACTGTTAATGTTAATGTCTTTTTCTATACATCATGCTGGATAAATAAAATGTATTTGAATCTCTGCTTGAATTCATTTCTTCTTAAGGGAGTCTGGCATAAAATTCATGAACATAAATGCTTTAATGTAGCCACTGAAACATATTTAAATATCAAAAATAGGTTGTGGAACATATTGGGGGGGGAAATATAACAGAATGACCGAGGCACATTTGAAATGACAGGACATTTGACTGCAGTGATGGTTTCGTATGTGTCAAATGATAATGTTACGTTAACGAGCGAAAAATCTTCTTTGCCCTCTGCAAACTCATACAACAATATTTCAACAATCGTTATAGTTAGATAAGATAATATACAAGATAAGATATACCTTTATTCTTTCCACAATGGGGAAATTTGGACATTACAGCAGCAAAGTTGACAGAAGAATATGGAAAGAAATTTAACAAAGCAATAGGTATGTACAAAATATAACAGAAAATATAAAAAGATATATAAATGCTGTATACAATTGAATGTAATTGAAACAGAGTTGTTCATCATATTAAGTGACTTAAATAATTAAATAATAATCCATATTAAAATGATCTAGTACAGTATATATTGCAGCATAATGGGGCTTCATGGTGCAGTCACTAAATACAGCCACTAGGTGGCAGAAGGTCTCTGCTATGAACAGCGGCAGATTGTCGTTTGTTTACACCCGTTGCAAT
Source organism: Scophthalmus maximus (assembly GCF_022379125.1). Lineage (NCBI taxonomy): Eukaryota > Metazoa > Chordata > Actinopteri > Pleuronectiformes > Scophthalmidae > Scophthalmus > Scophthalmus maximus. The sequence goes on from NC_061522.1 coordinate 18,829,873, forward strand.
GGCGACCATCACCGAGCTGAAGTGTGGTAAGCTCCCCCCGTCTTTCTCGATTTTGTCGCCTAACTCATGACTGTATTCTTAAGGCAAAAACGAGGGCGAATGAACGATTGACCAAAAGCTCACTGCACGAGTTAGCGCAGAGCTGCTAACAGCGGCCAGCTAAAGTTATCATTAAACACGACAACATGAAGTCCTCGTGTACGAGTCTCCATTCGAAAACACGACGATTCAGCAAAACGGAGTGTGAAACAAACACGAGGCTTGAACAATGAATGACCCGCCGCTGCTTCTGTTATTTAAAGAACTCTACGTTCAGTTCGGCCTAGTTGATTACCGGAACACACAAGAGCAGGCTGTTAATTCCCACTGTTTGCTAAGTGTAGCAACATTAGCTAACGTCAACGCTAGTTAGCTTGTTGATATTTAGCCGTGGACGTTTGTGGCGTAATTGCAGTTAAATAAAGAGGCCTACGTTGTTCACGTGTATTCCGATTTGAAGAAGTGTCTTTCATGAGTCGGGTAGTGATTGTAAAGCACATCTGAGGAGCTACATAGCTTTGTCACTGACGAAGGTCTCGTTAGATTCTCAAATGTTTGAGTTGAGTATGGCACGTACGTCAGTTGCTAGTTTAATCGATTAATCGATCACTAAATGAATCGCCAGCTATTTTGATAATGGATTAATCGGTTCAAGTAGTTATGAGAAAAAAAAAGTTTCAAATGATGATTTCAGCTTCTTAAATGTGAATAAATTCTGGTTTCTTTGATCCTCTATGACAGTAAACTAAATATATTTGGTGTGAGGAGAGAGAAAAACAACATGTTGGGGTTTGGAAAACACGATCGACATTTTTCACAATTTAACGACGTTTTATGGACCAAACAACTAATCGATTAATCGAGAAAATAGTCGACGGGTCCATCGATTTTCGAAAATGATCATTTACTGTCGTCGCGTCAGCCCAACGCGCACATCGCTCACAATATCCAGCTCACATGTGAATATTTTCAGCCGTGAGGGAAACGCTGGAGTCGCGCGGCGTGCTGGGCCAGCTGAAGGCTCGTATCCGGGCGGAGGTGTTCGGGGCGCTGGACGACCGGCGGGAGCCTCGGCCGCCGCTGTCCCACGAGAACCTGCTCCTGAACGAGCTCATCCGCGAGTACCTGGAGTTCAACAAGTACAGGCACACCGCGTCGGTGCTGACTGCAGGTGGGTGGTGGGCAGGTTGACTGTAGCAGCACAATCTGGGGGGGGGGGGGGTACATGGCCTGAGAGTCCTGATGCTGCAGCACATTTACTCACAGCAATGGCATCACATGAAGGATTCACGCTGTTGAAAATACCATGTACTTGGGCATTATTCCGTTCCAAAGACTTGTCGGATCGGTCGCTTATGTAGCAGCACAATCTGGGGGGGGGTAGGTACATGGCCTGAGAGTCCTGATGCTGCAGCACATTTACTCACAGCAATGGCATCACATTCCAAAGACTTGTCGGATCGGTCGCTTATGTAGCAGCACAATCTGGGGGGGGGGGGGTAGGTACATGGCCTGAGAGTCCTGATGCTGCAGCACATTTACTCACAGCAATGGCATCACATTCCAAAGACTTGTCGGATCGGTCGCTTATGTAGCAGCAGCGCCAATTTTTTGTCACCGCCAGAGCAAAGTTCCTTAAGTCGGCACTGTTTGTTTCCTCAGAGTCGGGCCAGCCCGAGGTTCCCCTGGACAGACAGTTCCTGGCGAACGAGCTGAATGTCGCAGAGGATGCGAGCTCCAAGTCTGTGTAAGTGTGTGTGTGTGTGTGTGTGTGTGTGTGTGTGTGTGATCCTGCTTTCCAACACAACGCTCCGAGATTTACTGAACTCTCTGGGGCTATGATCAGCTATGGAACAATCATTTCATACGTGTGTTTGAATCATCTCCGTCGCCATAGTTTCATTTTGAAATACCTTTGAGATTTTGAATAATTTGGAGCTCTTCCCCGTCACGTGACTACAACCAGTTTGTGTTGTGAAGAGTCCACATTTCTCTGGGGGGGGGGGGTCCCAGTTTAGAACACGTGACTCGGCCAATGGCGTGTGTCACTTTCGTATCATTCTGTTTCTTCTCCGTACCAGCAGTGAAACACGAAACATGCATGAGTGAAATAACTGAATGGAGCTTGTACCAGTGTAAACATTAAGACCTGGGCCAGAACCATATCAGCCAGCTCATTTCTCTCCATCTGCCTTTGCTGAAAAACTTAAAGTTTCAGTTACAAGTTCTGTTTCTTTCCCCACATTTTACTCTCCAGACCTCTTCTCTATGGCTTAGTGTCCCACTTCCTGAACAGTAGTGACAATGGAGGGAAGGTGTTCCTGCGGGGTGCCTCTCTGCCGACCCGTCCCACTGCCAGTGACACGGTAGCTGGACCTGATGCCTAAGAACTGACAATGCTACTGAGTGCTGACGTAGCTTGTAGCGAAAAGGTGCTCTGGCGCTCAAATACATGACATGAAATGTTGCAGCATCTCATCGGACTTTAGCAACACAAAGTCTCTTGTCCATGCGCAGCGTACATAAATTCTGCTGAGATGATTATGAGTTTCAGAACGCATTTGTATTTCTTTTTTTAAGTTTCCAAATGACTACAGATGACCTTTTTATGTTTTGATTTTAATATCCAGATTTACAGATTTTTGCCTTTGTCACAGTGGGGCGGCTCCCAGTCGTCCATACTCATCCTCTTAATCAGACAAACAAACTGACATTGCATCTCCTCTACTTGTTCTCAGTTTTAATATTCAAATGTTTGATACTTTGATATTGTCTTTTATTTGTTGAAAAATAAATGTTATTTATATTTTTACAGTACACTGAATCAGAACTGTTTGTAAAAGTGCTGTTTTTACCGGGTAACACATGGTGGCAGTGTCACCAAATATAAAGCTGAAGACTGTTACAACCAGAGGAGGAGCAGTGGTAAGTTGTTTCATCCTGTCACTTCTCTAACATGTTACATTAGTCAGAATGTAACATTTCCTTTGCCGTATGTCTGTAATATGTAAGAGATGAGCAATGAGCCGTTTGCTTTCAGAATAGCTGTGCCAAATGAAATTCTCCTTCTCGGGTTTTCCATCAGCTACTAAAATGACCATTTGACTATAGTATGTAACTCGATGTGAAGATTTTCATTTTTATAAAGTCAAAACACTCGGTTATGAGTGCAGTTTTGTACTTCCAGCACGTCCAGTTTGCATCACAGATAGTGCTGAATAACCTGCACCAGAACGTCTATTTCAGTCACATTCACTTACTTTCCTGTCATTGTCTCAATGTTTTGGCACTAGTTGTGTTTTACTGTGCAGCCAAACACACCCTGCACCCTTTCCCCCCGAGCTGACCGTAAATGTTTTTGTACTAATGCTTCTTTAGGTTTTCTGTAATACCTTTTAGTGTAACTGCTGCCCGGCGTTGTGTTCACTGCCACTCAGGAGCAGAGGCCGAGAAGTCTCTATGACGGCCCCAGTTTAGAGGAGAACCATTATACTATTAATCCGAGCCTGCAATGATATAAACTTGGCAGGCTGGAGAGTAATGACCCCACTTTATTTGATTTCTGCAAGTCATAAACACATCTTTAAGGAATATATGTATATAAATAACAGACCCTGTGCAGGACTCATAAACACACACTGCAGCAAGCTTCTACTTTTTTGCATCTCACTTCCTGCCTCGCCATTTAAGGGAACTTGACATTCTTATCTCACACCACTTAAAGCTGGAACCGATTATCTACCAGGCCGTCGGTTCCTCCCTCAGCCCGACTTACCGATGCTGGACGAGTTCTACCACCTCTGACCTAATCCACGTCGTAAGTATTCTGAGCTCTAACCCGTCTCCTCTAACACATCCACATCTCTCACTCTTGGCCGTAGAGGCTTCGATGGGCCAAGAGCGCTCGCATTGGTTTACCGAAGGAATGCGGTTGTAGTACTGAGCGCACAGTGTGTCGACCCACACCTCTGATGGAGCGAGTAACAGTAAAAAAAAATGATCCTGCACAGAGTTGTCACTTTGCTTCTCAGCCCCATTGGAAATGTTAATGTGTCTAGTGCATAAGCACGATGAAAACAGTGTTTCATCCGGATCGATCTGAGTCGACGACATTGCTTCCTTGGATCAAACCTTATTAGCCCTTAAAGGCTGTGGCCCCGACGGCTCCCAGTTTTATTGGCACCATACGAGTACACTCTGTGAAAAAGGCTATATAAGCGGAGGAAGTTGAACAGTGGCACATGATTGTTCATTTGGCAGTTTGCCCCTGTAATAGGTAGCATTTCTCCACTGTATAAATTAGTCCTGTGTACAAAAGGCAGCTGTATAAATAGTATTATTTGACTGCAGCAGAAGGGAACCGACGTCTGCGCCCCGGGCCCGAATTAGAAGGCAACGGCATTCCACGAGGGTCAAACATATCCATAAACATATTTTCTCTCTGATAGATGGCCATGTAGGGACATGGGGGTGAAGAAAAATCATAAAAGATAGTTTATTTAAGGGGTTTCTGCATTACCGTTCGTGTTGTTTTTAATTGCATATTTAGTCCGCCACATTGTGCTGAGGGACATACTACATGAACCGGTTGTGAGTATTGCCCTGCAACTTCAGACATTTGCTGTTTGAATTAAGTTGAAAAATATGCAATAAATATATATGCATTTGATCAAGGTTTTGTTTTCAGTATAATTCTGTCCCAAGTCTTAAAATTTTCCCTACAAAAGACAAAGCTCCTTCAACACTTTTGTTTTCATCCTCCATCACTGAGACTTTTTTTTGTCCACATTCACTCCCACCGCCTCCCCTCCTCCTTGTCACGGCACTCGCTCAGGAATTATTCTTCGTCTCAGAGAACGGGGGGGGGGGGGGGGGGCAAACGAATTTAGGGCGAACATATTTTGTCCGAGTTGTTTCTCCTTGCATGGATCACGGCACATCACACTGAAGACACTCATAGGAGTGGCCCTCGCCGACAGCGGTCATGGAGCAATGACCAGTGGAGAACAAACCGGTGACTCGGGGTTTAGAAGATTAAAAACAATGCAAAATTCCTCATACATAGACTGTCTGTGTTACAAATAAACTCAAACGGCAATCTGCATCTTTCACATACAGGCTCATCACAAGACAGATATTCAGTTAAGTCCTCTGATAGCAGAGAGTCCCGTGTTGCCGTCAGGTGCCATAGATTGGTGTAAACCATTAGGCAACCCTGCCGCGGCTAACTACAGGTAAGGTCCATAGAAGTGTTTGTTTGAGCAATGTTATTGCTGCTGGACCATATTTAGTCACTGGGGCTCGGGGCGCTTGCCTCCGCTAGACTTTGATAGTTGCACAGAAAGCTGCCGAGATTCCGAACAGGCCCACTGTCCTTATATGGCACACACATTGCAACCTCTCTGTTCAATGTATCTGCTGCTTTCTTCCCCTCTTCCTCCTCCTCTTTCTCTTGTTTTCCATCTCCTCCCTCTGCCATTCCTCCTTGCCTCTCACCCTGTCTGTCTCCCATGAGTTTTTCAAGCCTAGTTCCTCCATGTTGGTCTCTGTTCTGTCATCAGGTTACACACGCACGCACACACACACACACACACACACAGCCAGCAGTGCAGTTCGGTGTCTGTCTGGCACAAAGCAGACCCAGCTATCGACCAGCAGTTTGATTTACTGGAGCAAACAGAACAGTGTCCTTATATAGGAAGTTCCATCTGAAAGAAGCTGGAGACAGGAGGGATGCAGCGAGAGAGGGATGGGGGGGGCCGGGCTGGGCCTGTGATATTGGAACGCGATGTGTGTAATGATAGACGCTGGTGCAGGACGTACACACACAAGAAAGATTCACATTGGCTATGTGAACGATGAGTTATGTGTATTTGGGGGTGGGGGGGGGAAACCTCTCTGGAGCGGTTACAGTAAAGGGAGATCCCTGTGCTGCAGAAAGCGGGTTTGCCTTATGAGGAGTGATCACTGTTTTTTTTCATCATCCAACCTCACAGGTTATGGAACTGCTGAATGGATGTTGCTGGTTGTGGGTCCCTCATTTTTTGGGGGGACGTCTGAGTCATAGAGTGGGTCATCCACTCACCTGACAATCGGTGGTTTGATCCCCGGCTCCTCTGTTCCCTGGGTAAGACACTGAACCCTTAATTTCCCCCGACGGCCATTCCATGTGATAGATATGAGGTGGAAAAGTGCATAGTCGTCATATTGTCGGCTGACCCCTCAATATAATGACAATGAGGCTACTTTGATAGTAGTAGTGCTGTATGGTGTGTGTGTGTGTGTAAAAAACTATAAAACCTCAGCTACAGTATGTCCTCATAGGTGAGGCTTTTTCTGAATGACTTTTCATAGACATTAGAATGGATCATATAGTAATGTTAAACCTCGCCAGTAAAGTAATGTAACCGTAACCTCGGCTGAAATCGTATGGATGCTGACTCACTGTCATGTTTCACTGTTGTCGCCTGAGCCTTTTCTACTGTATTACAGGTCAAAATGTGTGCTGTGGAAAAAGTTGTTACCTGATGCAAAGCACACGCGTGTTCTCAGCAAAATGTACTCAAACTAAATGCACTCATTAAGCAGCAGGTTGGACCTCTACTGTTGTATGTTACCGTGGTGTACGTACTGCAATCACCTGGCCCTATTGAGCAGTATTTTGAGGTATTTACACTTTATATCAGTAAACTGATATTTTACCAACAGAAGCTTGAGAAATAAAATACATTGTTCAAAGTGAAAACATTGATTTGCTCACCTTTTTTGCTTTGTGAACCCTTCACAAAAACAGCAGTGTCTACCTTGCTCTGGTCACCACATTTTAATAATATATATATATTCAACTTAATAGAGTTTCATCAGAGGGGTTAAACTCGAATTTCACAAGAAAAACAAAACAATTAGAGGAATGTCATGTAGATAAATAATAATAATAAGCAGAACTTGTTGTCCATTTCTTTTGACCCTTTAGAGGGACCCAACCCCAAGTTGTAAACTACTGCTGTGAAAGTGCCTGACTATAAATCACTAAATATGTATCACTCAATATTCCATATTATAATCATACCACAAAGTAATATAAAACAACGATATAGCCATCAGTCACAGGGAGCATCCTTTTTGAGATGCGTCAATTGACTCAAATTGCTCCTCTGTCGTGCTTCTTATGTGACATCCTACAAACACAACCAAACGCCATGTCATCGGGTCTGCTCCGAGAGAAGCAGCTGCCTGCAGGTGAGTCGCTTCTCTGTCGCCGCGCGTCTGCGGGACGGCCCGTGTTGACCCCTGCTGGTGTGCGCAGTGCGCATGTCCGCAGCCTCCTGCGCCGCCGGCCGATGCTGGAGGAGGAGGAGGAGGTTCCCGCCCGCGCGCAGCTCCACCCTGGCGCAGCAGTGCGCACTTTAAATGCTAAGGCTGCGGAATGGACGGGGGTCATTTGGACTGTTGGTTGTGTGGAGTACGTCGTCAACGCGGCCCGCTCCGAACCCTGACTCTCCTCATCCCGATCCTCCCGTGAAAACGCACACATTTCCGTCGTGCCATGTGAGTATGTCACCTACTGCACACCGCCGAGGGGCGCGTGT